>NW_027426218.1:0-2915 GCF_003597395.2 Chelonoidis abingdonii
ATGAGCTGAAATCGCTAAGAGTTGAAATCATTAAAGAGCTGGAATTACTGAGCTGAGAGCACTGAGTGCTGTGCTAACTAGTGGGGGAGCCTGAAGACCTATTGCTAAGCGGCTGGCAGAGCAGAGCAGTTTGCAGCATGTTGGAGCAGCCCATGGAACAGTGAGCAGAGTGGAGTGGCGTGGTTTGTGGGGATGGCTGGAATTGCTTGTGGGTTGGCTGGAGGAGCGGCAGAGCTGGTGAAGTGGAGCTGGTCATGGTGAAGGCTGCAGCAGAACTCCACAGAGAGGCAGAACAGTTGGCCTTGGCCCATGTAAGGTGCCCCTTACCACTCTGTGTGGGCCCCCACCACCCTGTGTGGCCCCCCTCCCCATTTCCACCCAGGCTGAGGGGGGGAAAACTCTGCAGATAAACTTTTGAACTCTGGGGTGGCACTGACCAGAGACTTTTGGGTTGTTGGACTTATGGGTCATTGGACTTAAGACCCTAAGGGGGAAAGTACATTGCCAAACGTGCTTGGAGGTGGGTTTTTTGCTTATGGTTTGTGTTATAATCCTGTTTGTGGTGTTTCTCCAATGTGATGCCGCATTCTTCCCCTCCTTTATTAAAAGGATTTTGCTACACTCAGACTCCGTGCTTGTGAGAGGGGAAGTATTGCCTCCTAGAGGCACCTGGGGGGGGGGGCGTGATATGTAAGTGTCCCAGGTCACTGGGTGGGGGCTTGAACCGGTTATGCATTACGTTATTGAAACAGAATCCCTGGATACTGAACCCGGCCCTTGTTGCTGCCAACTCAGAGGGGCAGAAGGGTTACATTTGTATTTGAAATTATGTATTACCAACCTACTAACTAAACAACTGGTCTCTGAGGTGTCCTGTACTTTTGCATGAACTTGCAGATCTCTCCTGAGACATCAGTATCACTGTTGGCAGGAGGTGGGAAGTCAGTTAGTTGTGCTTGTGTCATATGATGGGACACAGCCCCCTCAACCTGATATGGTTATTGTCTCTCTGAGTCCTTCTCAGCAGAGATGGCCAACTCAATGCCTGTTATCTCCATCTCTTCTGCAATTTGTAGATGTCACCTATTCATCTGCAGTATGTGTCAGCAGACAACTTCAACCTCTTGTGACACCACTGCTATTTGCAATCATTATTTCTCATTATAGATATGCACAGTGTAATTTTCATTAAGCAGCTCCAAGAACCCCAAATCATACCGAGTTTCTTTTGCCTCATCTGTCTCTTTATACATCTGCAAATCCCCTGTGACTCTGATATCAGTTTCTAACACTGCAGGCATTCTTGTTTTAAGTTTTCTGTTGAACAAAATGTCAGCAGGTGACAATCCATGTTTCCCTGGTGCCATTCTGTAATTTAACAGTGCTAAATACAGATCAGAGTCCAACTCCACAGCCCTTTTCAGTAGGCTTTATTATTTTGACAGTTTTATACCAATGCATTGAATTGGAAATAGGGACTGGGTCATTACCTGTCTAAACCTATACGTCTCTGAAATATGCTTAAATTCATGCCCACTAAACTGGTCCATTGTCAAACACTACCATGTCAGGTATACTGAGTCTAGTAAAAATAGATTTTATATGTACAATCACCTAACTGTAGTTTTGTCTAGTAAGGTTACCTCAGGGAAGTGAGAAAAAAAGCAGAGGACAAGAACATAGCTTTTTTTCACCCAACATAAACAAACGTCTGCCTACTTTGTTCCTGGGTGTCAATATTTCCTATGCCATCGACATGCGCTCTTTTGCTTGACTTGGCCTATATTTTTGGCATATGTGACAACTCTTAACAGCATTCTCAATATATCACTGTTTATTTGAGGCCCATATATTGTCTCGGGCCCTTCTTGTAGATTTTTTGTTTCTCAAATGACCTCCATGTATCTTTTTTAACATATTTTTCTTTGACATCTTAGGAAGCATCATCCTGATGCCTTTAAACAAAATCTCATCTGGAATTGAAAACTGCTCCTTTAACTGATGATAGAAGCTGGGAATATGCTGTTCCAGCCAGTCTGTGTGCTAATAGCCCTAATTACTTTCTGATGTACACCTCTGCCACATTCTGACCTCTGCCTCCCCTTTGCATTTAAGTCAGGACACACTTCTGATGCCATGAGCATACAGGGACCCATAAATTTTGTCTGCTCATGGAATTTGCACCCTGACACTATACTGTGCAGTTTATGGCTCCCTATCAGTGACCTAATAGGCCATTAAGGTTATTTCTTATCAACAATTCATATACAGATGAAATGTATGAGTTGGAGAGCAAAGTATCAGTGGCACTGTTGTGCTCAGACTGAGTCTGCATACCACACATATGCTGGAGAGAAGAAAATTCTGGAGATGTTGGTTCTCCACCTTAGCATCTGCAATCTGCAGAAATGCTCAGGGAAGTGGATCACCTAGTAATCCAAGCATCTTTTGCCCAAAAACAGTTGGCTATTTCATGCTGTGAGACATTTTCTACTATAAGGTCAGTGGGATTCAGATCAGATTGGCTCCCTTCATTGTAGGTAAGCCATTCCAGAAGGGGACAAATGTAAACTCTTCTCTGCTTGTATTTCAACCACTTTTATTAAACAAACTTTTATTGGGTTCTGCTGTCAAGATTCAACCAGCAACTTTTAAGTTAGACCAGGCCTTTCTTCGCTGGTAAAAGCTAGTAGGGAAGTGTTGGTTGCTTTGGCAAGGATTATCAATGCCTGTCTCTAAAAAGTCAAGAAAATGGCTTCCCTCAGGCAGGGATGAAGTCCATTACCAAGGAAAACATCTTTTTAATGGTTTCTGAGTGTTAGTCTGTATCAGCAAAAACAACGAGGAGTACTTGTGGCACCTTAGAGACTAACAAATTTATTTGGGCATAAGCTTTTGTGGGCTAAAACCCACTT
>NW_027426219.1:0-1925 GCF_003597395.2 Chelonoidis abingdonii
CAGCATCACACTCGTTCCTTGAGGGAAATGCTTTGTGTGTTACTTGGAGTGGCCCCCTCCTTGTCACTCTCCCTTGATGAGGAAAATGGTTTCTTCATTACCTGGATTGGCCACTGAGTTTCACTCCTGCTCCATGAGGGAACTAGTTAGTGACACCAGGTGGCCACTCGAGGTAATGCACAAAGAATTTCCCTCATGGAGCAACAGTGACAGTGGATGGCATCTTGACAGAATGCACAGAGCATTAATCTCCTGGAGCAACCATGTATTACCCTGAGTGACCACCCAACGTCACCATTGCTCCAGCAGATTAATGCTCTGTGCATTCTGCCAAGATGCCATCCACTGTCACTGTTGCTCCATGAGGGAAATGCTCTGTGCATTACCTCGAGTGGCCACCTGGTGTCCCTAACTATTTCCCTCATGGAGCAGGAGTGAAACTCAGTAGCCAATCCAGGTAATGAAGAAACCATTTCCCTCATTAAGGGAGAGTGACAAGGAGGGGCCACTCCAAGTAACATACAAAGCATTTCCCTCAAGGAACGAGTGTGATGCTGGGTGGCCACTCGAGGTAATCCACAAAGCATTTCCCTCTTCTTGCAAGAACAACACTGGGTGGCCAGTTGCAGGAATACACAAAGCATTTCCCTCATAGAGCAACAGTGACAGTGGACTCCCTCTTGGCAGAATGCACAGAGCATTTATCTCCTGGAGCAACCACCCAATGTCACCGTTGCTCCAGGAGATAAACGCTCTGTGCATTCCCCCAACAGGCCGCCGACTGTCACTGTTGCTACATGAGGGAGATGTAGTATCACTGGTGTCACTATTTCCCTCATGGAGCAACAGGGACAGTGGGTTGCCTCTTGGCAGAATGCACAGAGCATTTATCTCCTGGAGCAACCGTGTATTATCCTGAATGACCACCCAACGTCACTGTTGCTAAAGGGGATAAATGCCCTGAGCATTCCCCCAAGAGGCCACCCAGTGTCACCGTTGCTCCCTGAGGGAGATGCTGTGTGCATTACCTCGAGTGGCCACCTGGGGTCACTAACTATTTCCCTCACGGAGCAAGAGGGACAGTGGCCTGTACCTTATGTGGCTATGCAAACAATCACAGAACATTTCCTTAAAAATTAACACTGACTCTGGGCAGCCACTCGGGGAACCTACAAAGCATTCCTCTCGTGAGACAACAGTGACCCTGGGTGGCCAGTCGGGGGAATGCACACAGCATTTCCATCATGGAGCAGCAATGACACCGGGCAGCCACTTGAGATAATCCACCAAAAACGTCCTTGGTGGATAACAGTGTGCACTACCCCAAGCGGCCACCTGGTGTCAAAGTCTTTCCCTCATAAATGAACAGTGACCCTGGGTGGCCACTCGGAGTAATGCACAAAGCATTTCCCTCGTAGAACAACAGTGACAGCAGGGGCCAGTCAGGGGAATGCAGAGAGCACTTGACCCATGGAGCAACAGTGACATTCGGTGGCCATGTGGAGTAATGCACAGAGCATTTCCCTCATGGAGCAACAGTGATATCGGGTGGCCAATCCAGATAATGAACAAAGCATTTCCTTCATGGAGCAAGTGTGTATTACCCCAGGCGACCACCCAGTGTCACTGCTGCTCCTTGAGGGAGATGCAGTCTGCATTACCTCAAACGGCCAACTGGTGTCACTAAGCCCTTCTCTCACAGAGCAGGAGTGAAACCAGGTGGCCAATCCAGATAATGGAGAAACCACTTCCCTCATCAGGGGACGGTGACAACAAGGGGCCACTCCGAGTAACGCACAAAGCATTTCCCTTAAGGAACAAGAGTGACAAAGAGTGGCCAGTCCAGATAATGCACAAAGCACTTACTTCCCTTGTGAAGCAACAGTGACAGTGGGTGGCCACTCAAAGTAATGCACAAAGCATTT
>NW_027426220.1:0-2152 GCF_003597395.2 Chelonoidis abingdonii
TTAGAAAAACTTCCTGTCAGCGTAGTTAAGAACTGGAATAAATTGGCTAGGGAGGTTGTGGAATCTCCATCACTGGAGACTTTTAAGAGCAGGTTAGACAAACAGGAATGGTCTAGATAATTAGTCCTGCCACGGATGCAGGGGACTGAACTAAATGACCTCTTGAGGTCCCTTCCAATTCAGTGATTCCTATAAGAAACCTGCAAGCTGACAGTGTCATGCTTATGGACTAATATGGATATAATTGTCATGTCCTATTTATAATATGCATTTGTAAACACAACAGATTAACTAGACTGTAAATTCGTTGGGACCACCTTTTACCTCTGTGCTTATAGAGTGCCTACCACAATGGGGTCCTTGTAGACCTTACCACAGTACAAAATAAATAATCAAGAATAATAACGTGTTGCTCCCTTTCTCCCCACCCACTAGGCTTTTTGTTTCTCTCCTTAGATTATAAACTCCTTGGGGAAAGGGTTGTGCCTTCTTATATGCTTGACATGTGCCCAGAAGGGCATCGGAGCAATCAGAAATATGTAATAATTTACACCACTTGTTGCCAAGAAGCTGATCAACATCCTCTTATTTTGGTTCTAAGGGCATGGCTACACTTGCAGATGTAAAGCGCTGTGAGTTAAACCCGCCTTCGCAGAGTGCAGTAGGGAAAGCGCTGCAGTCTGTCCACACTGACATCTGCTTGCACACTGCCATGGCCACATTTGCAGCACTTGCAGCAGCATTGGGAGTGGTGCATTGTGGGCAGCTATCCCAGCATGCAAGTGACTGAAATGTGCTTTTCAAATGGGGAGTGTGTGGAGTGTGACAGGGAGTATATTATGTGTATGTGGGGGGAGAGACAGTGGGTTTTGGGGGGCTGAGAGCATGTCAGCATGCTGTCTTGTAAATTCAGACAGCAGCAGACCCCTCCTCCCCCCCGCCTCTCTTTCTCACACACACAGCATTCCACACTAATGGCTTGCATAACGGCTGTCAGAAACTGAGCTTTGAAAGGGCATTTCCGCATTCCTACAAGAGTTCAAAACAATGACAAGAGTGGCCACATGACTTAATGGAATTATGGAACATTTCTGGAAGCCGATCAGAGCCCAGTAACCAACATCTCGTTCATACTGACACCTGTGCATTGTAGCCAAGTTGCAGCAAAAGTTATTCCTCTTGCCAAGGTGGAGTACCAGCAGCGCTGTAGATACGGAGACAGAGCACTCTACATGCCTTGCCAGTGTGGACGGTGAGTGAGCTAGGGCGCGTGGGGCTCCTTTATTGCGCTGTAACTCACAAGTGTAGCCAAGCCCTTAGCAAAGTTTCTCTCTTGAAGCGACCACAAAGAAGTGCACACTATAGGTGTAACCCACACACCTCCTGGGTGTGTTGCTCTGTCCTATCAGTGGCACCAAGACCACTTAAGAGATTAATTAGTCTGCTCTACAGCAGAGATCGGCAACCCTTGGCACGGGATGGTTTGTTTACCTGCTGCATCCGCAGGTTCGGTTGATCGCGGTTCTCACTGGCCACAGTTTGCATCTCAAGGCCAATGGGGGCGGCGGGAAGCAGTGCGAGCTGAGAGATGTGGTGGCCGTCGCTTCCCGTCACCCCCATTGGCCTGGAGCAGCAAACCACAGCCAGTGGGAGCCGTGATCGGCCAAACCTGCGGACGTGGCAGGTAAACAAACCAGCCTGGCCTGTCAGGGTACTTACCCTGGTGGGCCGTGGGCCGAAGGTTGCTGATCCCTGCTCCACAGCCTTCACTAAGGGCCATATGGCTTTTAGCTCATCCAGTAGAGGATCATGTATTAAGCTTCAGAGGTCCCAGGTTTGATCCTGCTCACCAATGACCGGTATTACATAGGTACCTAGGTGTATTTACAAGGAAACCTTTGAGATACTCAAGGTCACATCAAGCAGTGAAAGCATAGAGGCCAGACATTTGAGGGAGACTGAAAAAGTATACTGTGCTTGTCATAAACAGATGGGTAAGGGTTAATGTCTCTTTTACCTGTAAAGGGTTAAGAAGCTCAGTAAACCTGGCTGACACCTGACCAGAGGACCAATAGGGGGACAAGATACTTTCAAATCTTGGCGGAGGGAAGTCTTTGTTTGTGTTTTTTTTTTTGTTCGTTGTTCGCTCTCA
>NW_027426221.1:0-9411 GCF_003597395.2 Chelonoidis abingdonii
CGCGGATGTCGCGGCTGCTGAAGAAGGCAATGCGGGGGAAACGCAGGTCCTGGTGCAGCATGAACACCCGCACTGGGATGATGTTGGGCTCGCACAGGTGGTTGATGAACCGGCTCACGTTGCCGTAGTAACGGGCGTCGATGCAGTACACCTCGCCATCCTGCCGGGGGGAGGGGAGAGAACCCAGGAGTCCGGGTCCCCAGCTCTCACCATGATCCTCACCCCCCTCCCAGAGCTCGGAGTAGAACCCAGGCGTCCTTGCTCCCAGCCACACCCCCCGCCAACCCCACTCTAACCACTAGCCCCCGCCCACTCCCCGAGCAGGGAGAGAACCCAGGCATCCGGGCCCCCTCACCTTGTTGTCCAGGTCAAAGAGATACGAGTCATCTTCCCGTACATCGGCCTCTGCGTCCGAGATCAGCTCCCCCACGTACCTGCCGTGGGAAGGGGGGCAGAGCTGTCACATCCCGGCGACTCCCAGCCCTGCCCCCGCCCCCCGGCCAAGCTGGTGCCCCCCTGTGCCCCGACCCCGGCTCACTCACTCGCAGATGAAGGTCCCTTGGGGGATGGTTTGAAGGGCTCGCACCCCCCAGCCCATCTTGGCCGTCCGGTAGAGCTGCAGTCGGACCCTGCCGGGGAGAAGCTTCTTGTTCACCTGCGGGACTCCCTGCCACATGACACCCCAGCCCACCAGTTCCAGCCCAGCAATCCTCACATTGATTCCTGTTAACCCGCAGGACTCCCTGCCACATGACACCCCAGCTCACCGGTTCCAGCCCAGCAATCCTGACACTGATTCCTGTTAACCCGCGGGACTCCCTGACATATGACACCCCAGCCCACTAGTTCCAGCCCAGCAATCCTAACACTGATTCCTGTTAGCCTGGGAAACTCCTTGCTACTGGACTCTCAGGAATGGGGGGTGATGCCCCCTCCCTGGCGACTCACTTGATGCCGCTCTGGACGACCCGGTTCTTGCAGTTCCTCCAGCAGGTGCACGCCTGGTTACACTCGAAGATGAGGGGCGGCTCGATCTTGTTGAATTCCTGGAGCAGGCGCCCATCCTGAGGGGAGGAGGGGTCATAATCTCTGAATAGCTCCCAAATTCTGCCTCCCCAAGATGGGGTGGGGGGAGGCCCATGGGAACTACGGTCTGAATATTCTAGGGAGGCTGAGGCAGCCCTGCAGCCTATGGGACGGGGGGAATCTGTCAGCTTCATTTGTCAATGTCCAGACTCCCCCCTCCCCTGTCAGTTTCATGGCTCCCCCACCACATGTTCGCACTGTCAGTTTCTGGGCCTCCCTCACACCCAATGGGAAAGTTACCAAGCTACCCCTCCTTCTTCTCATCTGAGAGTCAGTTTCTAATCTCCTCCCTCCTACCAGCCCCATGGCTCTATTTGTCTGCCTCCAGGCTCCCCCACCCCATATTCTCTTGTCAGTTTCCAGGCCTCCCGCTGCCATATTTGGTGGTTTTCAGGATACCCTCAGTGTCTATCAGTCCCAATCCAAGAAGTAGTTTCCAGCCCCCGGCCCCCCATGGGGTCTGGCATGGCAGTTTCCAGGCTCCCCGTCATCCCCACAGCGTCCATGTAGCAGTTTCCAGGCCCCCCATGGTGTCCAGACATGCCAATTTCATGCCCCCCCACACCGTGCAGTTACCCGGGAAGGGGTGTGCGTGCGTGGGTCTCACCTTGTCGTACCAGCAGCGGATGCTGAGTTGGCCGCACAGGCAGTTGCTGGAGGAGCAATCGTCCTGGCAGGTACAGTGCTGGAGAAGTGGGGTGGAGGGCACAGAACTTAGCAGGGCCTGCCCCCACCGCAGTTGTCAGTTTCTGGACACCCCACCCAGTCTGCACCTTCCCTGGTTTCTCAGCTCCCCCATTTCCCCTCCAAGCCACCACAGGCCAGTTTCTAGGCTCCCCGTCAAAAAACAATTCTGCATTTGTCGGTTTCTAGGCCCCTCCCCCAAATACTGCATTTGCAAGGTTCTAGGCTCTCCTCTTGTCATAAACAGATAGCTAAGGGTTAATGTTTCTTTCACCTGTAAAGGGTTAACAAAGGGAACCAGACACCTGACCAAAGGACCAATCAGGAAACCGGATTTTTAAAAGTGAGGGTGGGTTTGGCTTTGTTTCCTCTCTCTGGTTTCTCTCGGCTATGAAGAAACAGCTTTTATTTCTATCTCCAAACTTCCTTCTACCCTGTTGTACCAAGCTGTGAGTACAAAAGGAAAAGCAATAGGTTGATATTGTAGTTTGTATTTACATGTGGCTACTGTGCTGGACTGGTTTAACTTGGCTCTCTTTTGAATCAGACTGTTTATTCCTAATTCCTTATAAGCAATTGCCTGTATGACCTCTTACTGCAGAGTTGATTTACTACGTAATTTCTTTCTTTTTTATATATATAAAGTTTCTTTTTAAAACCTGGTTGATGTTTCCGGGTTATGGGCTACGGGACATGGGAGGGGAAATTCTGTGTGTTGAGCTTGACTAGGTTTGAAGCTCACAGCCTCAAGGGAGGCTAATTCCTCTCGGTTATCACACGGACTTAGTACAGCAGCCCAGCTGAACCCAGGAGCCAGGGGAATAGGGCATAAAACGAGGAACAAAAAGGGAGGAACTTGTATTTCCCTTGTGGGGAGGACCCAGGGTTCTGGTCTTGGGGGTCCCCAGGGAAAGGTGGTGACCTCAGGCGTGCACAGAAGCCCTGAACTCTGGGTGGCAGCGAGATCAGATCCAATGGATATAACTGGAGCATGTGGGTGATTCATGCTAAGCCTCCCAGATTTGGAGCCTAAGTCAATGGACAGTGACAGGCTATACACCTCCCGGCAATAAAGTCTGCATGGGTTCAGGCTCCCCTCTCTCAAAGGGGCAGCTCCAGGCTGCAGCCCCCCCGGCCCTGGCTACCTGCAGTGTCGGAAATTGATTGCGGTCGATGTCATGGGTAGGTCTCATCAGTTCTCCGAGAATGTATATTTAAAGTCGTGCAGGACAGGGCTCATCATCCACCCGAGTTGACGCAGGATGGGCACATTCTCGTAGCCTCGCGGCCACATCTCCCTTGGGAGGGCAGGAGGGGTGAGACTCGAGCCCGGGCGCAAGCAGGGAGCAGCCACACGCCCTCGTTTCCATCCCGCCACCCACCCACCGGGCACAGCCCCACCGCCTGATGATTGCGCTCGGTCGCGCAGTGCCCCTTGTAAGGATGCCCTGCCCGGAGCGCTTGCGGATTCAAGTCTGCAGGGCGAACCAGACCTCAGAGTTCTTCCAGCGTCAGGTCCCACACGGGCAGTCGCCCTTACCTGTCCGCAAACCTCGGGGTCAGCCCTCAGGACAGAAACTAGCCTGGGGGCTGGGGGCAGATTGGAACCCAGAAAGTCTGGCTGTAACCAGTAGACCCACTTCCTTCCCAAGCCAGAGAGAGAACCCAAGAGTCCTGTCTCCCAGCTCCCCCTGATCTAAACCAGCAGTCCCGCACTCCCCTCCCAACCAGGGAGAGTGAAACCCAGGACCTCTGGCTCCCTAGCCCACCCCGTTCTAAGCACCAGCCCGCGACCATCCCCTCCCAGAGCCAGGAGAGAATACTACCATGACTCCGTGCTTCCACCCCCCAACTCGCTAACCACCAGCCCCCACTCCCTCACAGAGCAGGGAGAGAACCCAGGAGTCCTGGCCCGCAGACCCCCCTGCTCAAGCATTCTACCAACCCCTAACTTCCCCTCCGCAGAGCCGGTGAGCCAGAACCCTAGGAAGTCCTGGCTCCCAGCCCCCAAGCACTAAACAAGCAGTCCCACTCCCACACTCACATGACGCAGTCAGGGTAGCTCTCGCGGGCAGATGTGCAGTGTGCGTGTCCCGCGTGGCAGTTCACTGCGTGATCAGGTCCGGACACGTGCGTATCAAGGCAGGACCTCGGCCGATCTCCGCGTCTGCGCGCTGGAAGGAGCCCAGTTGCAGGCAGATGTTTTCCTCCTGCGGGGAGGGGTTACGGGAGCCTGAAACCAGCACAATCCCAGCTCGAGCGGAGAGGGCTGGAGAGAGCCAGCAAACACATAAGTGCGGTAGAAGACAGCAACCAGTAGCTGGGTGGACAGCCAGACAACCAACTACACAGACCGGAGAGCTGGCAACAAGACACCATGCAAAACAGCGACAGGTACAGATTTGGGGGGGGGGGGGGGGGGGGTCGGTATTGAGAGCAACGACCTCTGGCAGCTGGGGGGCTGAGATAGCGCCAGGGGACGAGAAACTCGCCACTCACAGTTGGCTTGTCAGGTGTAACGTCAGTCGCCCGGCGGCAGTCATGCATAGCGGATCAAGCTCGATGTGCTTGTGTCCTCTTGCGGCCAGATATGGGGCCAGCCGCCGTTATCTCTGCCGAGGGGGACATGGGGGTCACGCTCCAGCCGGGAGAGGCACCCCTGCCGCCGCCCGCCCCTGCAGCACAGCCCTAGCCCGCCCTGGGGCAATGGTGGAGCCGCGCCTGAACTGTCCCCGGGCAGAGCCCCCGTGCCTCCCACCCCTGCAAGCCCAGCCCCTGCGCCGCCGCGGGCCATGGGAGCCTGACCTGCCCGGGGAGAGCCTCTGCTGAGCCCGAGCTGCTCCGACCGCTCTGCAGCCCAGTCCCAGCGCTACTTTGGGGCAATGGGACCGCTGACTGCCCTGGGCAGAGCCCCCTGCCGGTAGCCGACACTTGGCCCACAACACCTGGGCGTTGACAGACCACCGTGCCCCGTGCCGCAGCAGAGAGACCATGGCCAGGTCTCCGCACTTGCTGGCGTGATGGAGGCAGTTGAACTGCATCCTCCTTCCTGGGGGAAACTGTGTTGTGATTGCGCAGAGAATCCCGCCGTCCGCTCTGGCGCGCTTCCCGGCCGCGCCACTGCTTGCCGATAGAACGGAACCGAGGTGATTCTGTGCGCAGCCGCCGAGCGTGACAATGATCGCGCCGTCTCACCTGGTTGCTCCCACGGCCTCCATGAGTGGCCGTCCGCCGCCGGTCTTGTCCACCGCGTTTGATGTTGGCGCCAGCCTGGGGCGGGTGTAACACCCAAATTACGCATGCCACCCCTGCAGACAGACCCCCCGGCCATGCCCCCGGGGCGCGCCACCGCTGCCCCCACCTGCAGCAGCACGTGGCAGATCTCGAGGTACCCCTTCTGCGCGGCAGCATGCAGTGGGGTGCGCTTGCTCTGCTGGTCACTCTGGAAGTTAGGGTCCAGGTTGTCCACTGGGAGAGGGGGAGGCAGAGAATCGGTCAACAGGAGCAGAGCCAGAAGCGCGGTCACAGACCCACATGCCCTCCCTGCCCCACATCCCCCCCCAGTCTCCCCACGGCCCCCCCAGTTCCCCTCTGGGGCCCCCACTCACGCAGCATCAGCAGCACCTTCTGCAGCTCGCCCTGCTTGACGGAGAGGTAGAGCTGGCGCGGGTGGAACCGCAGCTTCTTCCGCCTGGCGGAGCGAGGGAACGAGACAAGGTCAGAGGCAGGACTGCCAGGGGACGCAGAGGGAAGGGGAGGCCAAGGGACGGAGCATTGGTGGGTGCCGTGGGATCACAGGTGTGTGGGAGAGGGAGCCCTGGGGGGCCAGAGAAAGGCAGATTGGTGGTCTCCCTAGGATCACAGGAACGTGTGTGTGTGGGGTGGGGTGGGGGGAAATGAGTGGGTGCCATGAGTCACAGATGTGCCATACCAGGGGGGCAGAGAGAGAGGTGGGTTGGGAGGATGGCGGATGCGAGGGGGAGGGTTGTGGGGCACCCACAGAGTGCCGGATTTCAAGGGGAAGGACAACGTACTGGTGGGTGCCGTGGGATCTCAGTGGCTGGGGTGGAAAAAGGTATTGGTGCTTGTGATGGGGTCACACTAGCTGGGGCGGGGACAGGTGTGCTGGTGGTGCAGTGGGATCTCAGTGGCTGGGGCGGGAACAGGTGCACTGGTGGGTTCCATGCCATGGGATCTCAGTGGCTGGCGCGGGGACAGGTGTATTGGTGGGTTCCATGCTGCGGGATCTCAGTGGCTGGGGCAGGGACAGGTGTATTGGTGGGTGAAGTGGGATCTCAGTGGCTGGGGTAGGGACAGGTGCACTGGTGGGTCCTGTGGGATCTCAGTGGCTGGGGCGGGGACAGGTGTATTGGTGGGTGAAGTGAGATCTCAGTGGCTGGGGTAGGGACAGGTGCAGTGGTGGGTCCTGTGGGATCTCAGTGGCTGGGGCGGGGACAGGTGTATTGGTGGGTGCAGTGGGATCTCAGTGGCTGGGGCAGGGACAGGTGTACTGGTGGGTGCGTTGGGATCTCAGTGGCTGGGGTGGGGACAGGAGTACTGGTGGGTGCCGTGGGATCTCAGTGGCTGGGGCAGAGACCGGTGTATTGGTGGGTGCGGTGGGACCGCAGCGGCTGGGGCAGGGACAGGTGTATTGGTGGGTGCCGTGGGATCTCAGCGGCTGGGGCAGGGACAGGTGCGCTGGTGGGATCTCAGCGGCTGGGGCGGGGACAGGTGTATTGGTGGGTGCAGTGGGATCTCAGTGGCTGGGGTGGGGACAGGTGCACTGGTGGGTGCGGTGAGATCTCAGCGGCTGGGGCAGGGACAGGTGTATTGGTGGGTGAGGTGAGATCTCAGTGGCTGGGGCAGGGACAGGTGTATTGGTGGGTGCCGTGGGATCTCAGTGGCTGGGGTGGGGACAGGTGCACTGGTGGGATCTCAGCGGCTGGGGCGGAGACAGGTGTATTGGTGGGTGCCGTGGGATCTCAGCGGCTGGGGCAGGGACCGGTCTATTGGCGGGTGAAGTGGGATCTCAGTGGCTGGGGTGGGGACAGGTGCACTGGTGGGTGCGGTGAGATCTTAGCTCTCTGCTTCAGCTGCGCCCGTGATGCGGTCTCGGGTTTTAAGGAGCACGAGGGCGAACAGCTATGGTTTTTTGACCTGCTCCAGGATGGTGAAATCTGCACTGGCTCGTACGGTGTTGGCCTGGAGATTCGGACACCTATTCTCGAGGGCGGGAACGCGAGGGTCGTACACCGGCTCCGTGCTGACCCTCCTCCGGTTCGGGTGCCTCGCCCGCACCCAGGGCATCTCGACGACGGTCGGCTGGGGGGGTCTGGGTCGCGAGGCCGTGGTCTAGGACGAGCGCCGCTGCTCGGTGTGAGTCGGATGAGGGCCGGTTCGAATCGAGCTTGCAGGAGGCTTGAGATGTGTGATGGGGGAGTAGGACCCCCAGGCCGTCCCTTGTGCCGGGGTATCAAGTATCTCCCTAAAGTAGGGTATAATCCGATGCCGGTGCGTGACGTGAACACGTGATGCGACAATTTCTACTTTATAGCTCTCTCTTCCTCTTTCTTGTATGCTCTAACTCACTCTGCTAACATCCCACGATCTCACCACATTGCCGACACACTATCACCATCTTCTCGCATGCGCTATTCCTCTTCTACCATGCCAGTTTCTGAGCTGTCGATTTCGCTAGTAATCGTTTTGTCCTGACCCTATCAGCAATTCGTAGACTTATCTTCATTGCGCCAGTACGTCTGCGTAGCCATCTGCATTCCACCAGTGGTATCACACCTACACCAGTTACGCCATCTCCCCCGCCCCGACCCAGCTGTGATGCATTCCCACCTCTCCATCTCCATTTAACCTTACCCTGTCCCCGCGACCCAGCCACTGATGATCCCACCGACAACCCACCAATATACACCTTTATGTGTCTCTTTTTTTTCATTTTTGTCTTACCATTTATATTAAAGCTTAATATAGTCCGATGCTGAAGAGCCCCCCCAGCATTAGCAGCTTCCCCAACACAACCTCTCCGCCCCCATGCTGCCGAGAGTCCTTACCGCAACCCACCCATTACCTCGCCTCCCGTCACCTCATGACGTGCTCTGACTGCTCTGTCTCTCCCCCCTCATTATCCCTCGCACCCCCCCTCTATTACCTGTCCCGCCCCAGCTTGACGCAGAATCCCATCCGCACCCACCATCCTCACGACCTCCAGCCGCCTGAGATCCCACCGCTAACCCCATTACTGCCCACCCCACGCGAATCCAGCCACCCTCGCTCTCCGCCGCCCTAGAGCCACTGAAGATTCTCCACACCATCACCCTGGACCTAGCTTTCTCTACATTAATCGAACTTTAGAGTTCAGAATAGTAATATAGAAAAACAGCATAGCATGGAAATTCTCCATAGCCTAATTACCCGCTTAGATTGAATAGCGACTGCCACCAGCCTAGGAATCTTCAGTTGCCTGATCATTCTTGGTCTCCTCAACCTTCGCTGGGGGACCCAAGACTTCTATGATGCCCTGGTGTCTTCACAACAATAGGAAAAAAACCACTTCCTTCGCCTCTCTTTTAGCCTCCTCCCAGGCTTCCCCTCGCTGGGTGTTACCCTGGAAGATGATATACTGTACTTAATCCTTGATTATCAAAAGCAGAGGCACAATTCACCTTCTCCATCCTTCTTTTTCTCCCTCCCAGTCTTTCCCATGAGGGACCGTAATCCTGGCACGAATTCTATCCCCCGAGCCTCCAACTAGAAAAGAAAATCCACATCAAGATTTAAAAGAAGCTTTATTGTCAAAAGAAAGAACAAAGGACATAAAAAAGTCTCTGTATTCAAACGGTACAATATACAGGGACATTGGCTTAAAGAAACAAAGATGGAAAATCAGCCTTATTTCAAAAGATTATCAATTTAACGTCAGCCAATTCCAACGTGTAAATACAAACTACAATATTAATAACCTAATATTGTTCTTTACCTGAACTGGACGCGCTGGATCTACCAGAGAGTATAAAGCCTGGAGATACGATGAGGACTCACTCCTCCTCAGAGCCCGAGAGCGACACTTGTACAGAAGAGAGAATCAACACACCCAAACACTTCCTCGCCTGAGCATTTTGAAAAATCAGTTTCCTGCATTGTGTCCTTCTGGTCAGGTGTGTTCTCTTCCCCTTTGTTAACCTTCTCCAGGGCAAAGAAACACTTTACTCTTAGCGTATCTCGTCTTTCTGACACACCCGCCAATACACACTCGTTTCCTCCCACGCCGCTGAGATCCCCCACACCCGCCAATTAGACCCGTTCCCTGCCCCAGCCACTGAAGAATCCACGCGGCACCCACTCAACTACCCTGTCCCTTGCCCTCACCACTGAGATCCCACCTCCACCCACGCAGTACTGCACCCTCCCTGCCCACAGCGCCGCTGTAGATCTTCACTGCACACCATTCAATACCACTCTGTCCCTGCCCCGCCGCTTCCTAGCCTCTCACCGCAGCCCCACCAGTGCAACCTGTGCCCCCACCCCAGTACACTGAGATCCCACCTCACCCACGAGTGCACCTCACTCCCTTGCGCCACCCGCTGAGATCCTCATGCATCCACCAATACACCGTCCCTGCCAGCT
>NW_027426222.1:0-2237 GCF_003597395.2 Chelonoidis abingdonii
TCTATCTATCTATCTATCCCCATCCACCCATCTATCTATCTATCTATCTATCTATCTATTCCCATACACCCCCTCTATCTATCTATCTATCTATCCCCATACACCCCCTCAATCTATCTATCTATCTATCTATCCCCATACACCCCCTCTATCTATCTATCTGTCTATCCCCATCTATCTATCTATCTATCTATCCCCATCCACCCCCTCTATCTATCTATCTATCCCCATCCACCCCCTCTATCTATCCACAGACATTCTCTCTCTCTCTCTCTGTCTCATATACTGTTCAGATCTCATTGTGTCTGATTTCCCCCTTCCCGCTCCCCCACATTCTCCCTTCCTGTAGCATATGGCAGCGCATCTGCCTGGGGCATTTCATAGATGTGGGCCCAGTTTGCAGTGTGGCTCCATGTCTAGGTTGCCGCCATCCCACCGTGCAGCGGGCCGGACAGGCGGTGGGCTTTGGCCCATTGCAGTGGGAGGGAAGCGGAGTGGCCTTGGGCTGGGGCTGTTGCGGGGAGGGGGGCTGCACCTCACAGCTCTGCGCCGTCGGACAGCATCACACTGCCACTGCCAAGTACTCAGAAAGCACTAATGGCATAAAGCAGCAGAGACACCTCCGTGCTCTGCGGGGGAAGGGGGGGGGCCTTTAACTGGGTGCACGGGGGGCAGGCAGGGAGAAGCAGATTGGGCCCTTCAATCCATCCACCATATCCAAAGCCGTTGACCATCATGCCAGGGACGTACAGCTCAGCCCCTGCATGCACTTACCCTGACACCCCCTACCTCAGGGGTGCAGGGTTGGCTTTGGAGGCTGTCCCCCCGCCAACTCTGCACTGTCACGCGTTGCCAGGAGAAGCTCCAAGCAGCCAAGGGGGGCAGCAGGCAAGAGTCTCTGTTTTGTTTAATTAGTGTAATTAGTCTCATGTTTGCCAAGTGCTGTGGAAATAGACAGGGCGGGGTGAGTGCAGTGTGCTGGGATGGGGGGGGGCTTGCTCCCCTGAGGAGAGGATCAGAGGCAGGTGCTTCAGGAGCAAGGACTGAAAGCTGGGGAGGAGCAGGACTAAAGACCTTGCAAGCTCAGGAGCAGAAATGGAAGACAAGGGGCTGGTGGCAGGGGGCTGGGACGTGGGGATATGGAACAGGGGTGTGGGGCTGGGACGTGGGGATATGGAACAGGGGGGCTGGGATGTGGGGTTATGGAGCGGGGGTGTGGGACTGGGACGTGCGTGGGGATATGGAGCGAGGGGGCTGGGACGTGGGGTTATGGAGCGGGGGGCTGGGACGTGGGAATATGGAGCGGAGGGGCTGAGACATGGGAATATAGAGTGGGGGTGTGGGGCTGGGATGTGGGTATATGGAACGGGGGGACTGGGAAGTGCGAACATGGAGCCGAGGGGCTGGGACGTGGGGACATGGAACGGGGAGGCTGAGATGTGCGAACATGGAGCAGGGGGGCTGGGACATGGGGCAGAGGGGCTGGGACATGGGGACATGGGGCAGAGGGGTGGAGCTGGGATGTGGGGAATGGATCAGGAGGGGACAAGACTCCTGAGCATGGAGGCATGAAGAAGGCGCCAGGTTATGGAGCCAGTGAAAATCCTCCCTGTAGTTGCTCAGCAGAGCAGTGCACCCCCCCCCCAAGCCCCCAGAGCACCAGCTGATGTCCCCTTGCTCTGGCTGGCCAGATCGCCTCTGAATGTCCCTCCCTGGCGGCTCGGGCAGCGCTGGCTCAGGGCTGCGCTGGAAAGGAGCATCTCCCCGTCGGTGTCTGCGCTGTATGGCCAACAGCTGCCGCTGGCTCCTGTAAAGGGCTCGTCTTGCGAACAGAGCGGAGTCAGACCCTCCTCCGTGGACCGGTCAGCGCAGAGTCTGGGCTGGAACGAGATGCTGCATGACAGGCAGCGTGTTACCTGCCCTGCACGCGACCCTTCACGTTACATCACAGGCCACGCTGGGCCAGCCCTGCCCCTCACCCCCAGCAGGGGCCCAAATCTGATGCTTTCAGAGGCAGATGAACATATTAACTGGAATTGTGCAGAATACCCAGTGGGGGCGGGGAGACGGTCTTGCTGACCCTGCTGGGGCATCACTTTACGTGGGAGGGGCTGGTGGGCCTTGGCCTTTGACTCTGGCTAGTGCAACTGGAAAGTCTTGTATGGGCCAGGAGGCATATCCAGCACCATCACTTCCGGCCGGATTGCCCCTCGCCCTGCCCCCATGGACCCCCCCCC
>NW_027426223.1:0-2518 GCF_003597395.2 Chelonoidis abingdonii
AAAAATCCAGTTTCCTGATTGGTCCTCTGGTCAGATGTTTGGTTCCCTTTGTTAACCCTTTACAGGTAAAAGAGACATTAACCCTTAACCATCTGTTTATGACAGTGCTAATTGGAACTGGGGTAACACTGAGCCCGCCTGGTATCCCTTTACACTGTACTGCTGTGACAGGCTCTCAAGCCCCCCTCCAGTACACATACAGGTAGGGACACACCAAGCTACAGCTTCACACAGATGCTGAGATCAGCTCTGTGTGGGAAGACTCAGCTAAGAAACTGCCCAGTTACCCAAGGGCACCCCCTCTTTGAAGGGTAAATCCAAAATTATACCATCTTGCACTGCACCGGGAACTGTACAGTGTAAGCTCATGAAATTCACCCCCTCCCTTAATGTGGAGGAAGATACGCAACAGCTTTCTGCCCCCAGTTAGGATTTTCACACACTGGTTTTAGACTAAACAAAAACAAGTTTATTAACTACAAAAGGTAGATTTTAAATGATTATAAGGAACAGCAAACAGATCAAAGCAGATTATCTAGCAAATAAACAAAAAATGCAAACTGAGCTTAACATATTAGATAGGTAAGATATGAATTAGCAAACTTGCATCCTGAGTGATAAATAGGCTGGCAGATTCTTAAGATACAAGCTGCCTTTGCTTCGCAGCTTGGCTTTCCCAGGTTGTCATACACAGACTAGCAATCCCTTAGCCTGGGACCATCACCTCCCACAGTTCAGTTTTTGTTCCTCAGATGCTTTCAGGTGTGTTATTGTAGGGATAGTGAAGTAACATCATGCTGTCATTTCCCCCTTTTATATCTTCTTCCCACTTGCTGGAAAGCTCTTTTGTTGTGACATGGGTCAAACAGTTCCCATTGTGTGGTGCTATCTCTGAGAGGTTTCTATTGTACACTGTTCCTGGGGTAATCCTTTTGTGTGTGCATTTCCTCAATAAGCCATTAACGTCGTTTGGCCTTTTTACTGTTGTGCCTGAAAGGCTGCTTGTGGGTATTTTCAACCTCACAACATGTTTCAGTCACACATAAGAACATAAGAACAGCCGTACCGGGTCAGACCAAAGGTCCATCTAGCCCAGTATCTGTCTACCGACAGTGGCCAAAGCCCGGGCTCCAGAGGGAGTGAACCTAACGACAATGATCAAGTGATCTCTCCTGTTTCATCCATCTCCATCCCTGATGAACAGAGGCAGGGACACCATTTTTTACCTTCCGGCTAATAGCCATTTAGTGGACTTAGCCAACCATGAAATTTATCCAGTTCCTTTTAAACCTGTTATAGTCCCAGCCTTCACAACTCCTCAGGTAAGGAGTTCCACACTGATTGTGCGCTGCGTGAAGAAGAACTTCCTTTTATTGTTTCAACTGCTACCTATTAATTTCATTGTGACTCCCTAGTTCTTGTATTATGGGAATAAGTAAATACCTTTTCCTTATCACTTCTCTCACTCGCTCATCATTTTATTATACCTCTATCATCCCCCCTTAGTCTCCCTTTTCCAAGCTGAAGAGGCCCTAGCCTCTTAATCTTTCCTCATATGGGACCCTCTCCAAACTCCTAATCATTTTAGTTGCATTTCTGAACCTTTCTAGTGCTAGAATATTTTTTGAGGTGAGGCGACCACATCTGTACATAGATTCGAGATTGGGCATACTTGGATTTATATAAGGGCAATAAATATATCTCAGTTTTATTCGCTATCCCCATTTTTAATGATCCTACATCCTGTTGCTATTTTTGACCGCCTCTGCGACTGCATGGACATCTTCAGAGAACTATCCGATGATGCAAGAATCTTTTCTGACTCCTTTTAGGCTAAATTAGCCCCCATCAATATTGTAATGTTGGTTGGGGTTATTTTCCATGTGATTATTAACATTTATCCACATAAATTTTCAATTTGCCTTTTTGTTGCCAATCAGCTTAGTTTTGTGGATCTTTTGCAAAGTTCTTCACAATCCTGAATTTGTCTTAAACTACTTGATAGTTAGTATCAATCCGCAAACTTTGCCACCTACTGTTTTCCCTTTCTCCATGATCATTTATGAAATAATTGAATAGGTATTGGTCCTAAACCGAACCCCTGGGGAAACCATTAGTTACCAACTCTTCAGTCTGAGAATTTAACCATTAATTCCTACCCTTTGTTCCTTTTTAACCAGCTCTCAATCCCATAAAAGACGCTTTCCCTTTTATCCCATTGACAGCTAATTATATAAGAGCCTTTGGTGAGGACCTTGTCAAGGCTTTCTGGAAATCTAAGTAACATTATGTCCCACTGGATCGCCCCCTTGTCCACATGTTTGTTGACCCCTTCAAAGAACCCTAATAGATTAGTAAGACAAGATTTCCCTACAGAAACCATGTTGACTATTACTCAACAGTTTATGGCTCTAATGTGTCTACATTTATTCTTAACTATTGTTTTGACTAAATTTGCCCGTACCGACATTGTTTACCAAGTCTGTAATGCCGGGTCACCTCTAGAGCCTTTTTAAAT
>NW_027426224.1:0-1216 GCF_003597395.2 Chelonoidis abingdonii
AAAGCACGGTATGACTTGCCCAGGAACTGTGATCTACCAACAGTGGGAGATCTAGTGATGTATAAGATTCCAGGTTAACACCACCTATTTCTAGTTCCTAAATTGAGGGATCCCTGACCGACTGGGGCCCAGCCTGTTGCTATTAGGTACAGAGACTGGACTGTGAAAATAGGATCATTGCACATAAATAAAAAAAGTATTATTTTTTTGTGGAGGGGCAGTGAAGACACTAGACAATGCAATCCATACTTTAAAATATTTTCTTACAGTTTTCCTGAAAAAGAATATCAATATTTAAACTTTGATAAATAGGTCTCTTCCTGCCTTGGATATCTACAAGTAGCTCATATGAACATCCGTGGAAATGTGTACTAGTTTGGTGGGAACAGAATTGTTCTAGTCTTGAAAAATTGAGGAAGTCTACAACTGCCATTTTCAGTTCTAGATCCTCTTTAATACACACATGAGCCATCTCTAACCAGGGCAATATTTATGTCACTCACCCAGGATGTAGGAGTCCCAGTTTGCGTCCTCTGGCTGAGGTGGATGAGGGATTTGAACTTGGGTTTGCCACCTCTCATCTGAAGGCCCTAATCACTGGATGAAGGTTATAAGAGAGGTGTGGAGCTGTGGCTTAAGAACACTCAAGCACATGCAGTGTAGGGGTGAGGTGGAGGAATGATGAAAGGTTCTGCTTACATCATTCCCTCCAGTTTTGACACAGCTCTTCGGTGAGACCTTCCTACCTTGCAAGACACTACAGCTGGAAGAATACTCAAAACTGTTCTCATTATCAACAGATCCCATAGGCATTCTAGGAGGGAGGACGTATGAATGCCGAGCCGTGTCCCCTTTTTCCTGTCCACACCCCTTTTACTAGGCCAGAAGGAGGGGGAGATGGAGGCATAGATATTGGCTGTACACCACTGAAAGGCGACCCAACACAAGAGCAATAAACATCACAAAACTTAGATGGGGTGAGGGATAGCTCAGTGATTTGAGCATTGGCCTGTTAATCCCAGGGTTGTAAATTCAATCCTTGAAGGGGCCACTTTGGGATCTGGGGCAAAGTCAGTACTTGGTCCTGCTAGTGAAGGAGGGGGCTGGACTCAATGACTTTCCAGAGTCCCTTCCACTTCTATGAGATAGGTATATCTCCATATATATGCTCACTTCCTGCCTCCACAAAAAGATAAAATTAAAGAAGAGGCAGAAT
>NW_027426225.1:0-1142 GCF_003597395.2 Chelonoidis abingdonii
AAGGAATTTGAAAGTCCCATGTTTGGATATTGACTGAAAGGGAAAATGTGCAGTTTGAAATTCATGCTGCTGCTGTTTAGTTAAATATAAATATTCCAGTCAAGGAACAGAAGTGTTCCCTCACTATTTATATGACCAACCCACACAGCATGAATTGCAGACGGTAACTGTTCACAATGTACTGTTCCCCAGGGACCTGCAGGTTGATGATGATTCACTGAAAAAACCTGCAAATAATTTTAGATTAAGAGTCCAATTAAGAATTTGCAGACAATTTACCAACACAAAAAGAAGTAAAATTCATTTAATAAATTATTCATTAGGAATTAATTATCCAGTTCTAATTAATGAAGTCAATGGGAATATGCTTAAATTTAAGCACATTTGTATGTATTTGCAGGGTCAAGGTCTGAGCAAGAACTTCAGGCTTTGGGGTGCAATCCTGTTCCTATAGAAATCAGTGGCAAAAATCCCATTGACTTCACTGGAGCAAGGATTTCTCTCTTGGATTTTAGTGTAATGGCCCATCTTTGCTGTTTTTTAATGAGTCAGTGTGCTTGATATTGAATGATGCAACATACTCCTCCTTCTAGACTTGGGTTTTTCATTTATACGCGTGGAATCTTTCCACTAGGCTCACCTACTGTGATGTTCCCCTGGTGTTATCTGGATCGGTGATCTGCTAGGTCACTCCAATCCTCGACTCTGGGAGCCAGCCTTATCCTGCTCTGCTTTGAGAGCCACCACTCCTGGGCTGTTCACGCACAGCCTCTAGCATGTAAGCTTCTCCCAGCTACATGAATGAGCACTTTTGGCCAGCCACTGCTTGGATTGTGCAACTGAATGACACTATCCAATATCTTTGGTCCCAGACACAACCCTAGGAACCTCCGTCTTGCAGTGTCCAGTTATGCCCGCCAGATACTGCAAGCTTATATGAGTTCGTCAATTTAACAAAGAAATTGATGTGTACCAGGCTTATTATCCCAAGGAGAATCTGACACACTTCAAATCAACACACTCCTTCAGGTTGAATAAACAAACTTATTAACTACGAAAGATAGATTTTAAGTGATTATAAGTTGAAGTACAAGAAGTCAGATTTGATCAGATGAAATAAAAGCAAAATGCATTCTAAGCTG
>NW_027426226.1:0-1839 GCF_003597395.2 Chelonoidis abingdonii
TGTTCCATTCTATGCATCCAAAGAAGTGAGCTGTAGCTCACAAAAGCTCATGCTGAAATAAATTTGTTAGTCTCCAAGGTTCCACAAGTACTCCTGTTCTTTTGACAGGAGAAAAAAGATACTTGGGAGAAAATAATCTCTTTGCCAAACAGACTGCACGTTTACCTCCTGGGACAATGTGGTAATTTTATGTAATATTTTTCTCCGTGATATGCCTGGCAATGACTTCCTTGACTAGGGAAAAGATGCTGCTATTGGGACAGAGCAGGAGATGTGAAGTGTTTGTGTCACTAAACTGTCTGTGGTGGCAGGAATGAGCCGTTAACTGGCTGAAACTGACCCATTTTAATAGAGGCTCCAAAAAGACAATGGTGAACCCAAGGACTGAACAATGGACACCTAACAAAGGGAAACTCTGGCTGATGAGACATGTGAATTTAGCAGGAGTCCTGCAGGAGGAGATCAGTGGACCAAAGGGTGTCTGGTAGCTGTCTTGAGAGCTGCGCTTTGGAAAGACACAGGCTGGGACTGACAACGAGGGAGCCCAAGCCAAAATGGATTCTGCAGCAGCCCTGATGTTGGCCAGACTTTTGCCTCCACTTTTGCCTCTCTGCACTAAGCTGACGACTTCAGTGCTGGGCTCCAGTTGATTAATAAACCCGGCTCTGATATAAAAGGGCTGCATGGCATCACTGCAGACACTCACTGAGGTGCACTGGTCCCTGAAAAGGGTAGAAGTTTCTGACCAGGAGTTTGCCTCAGTTGGACTCACTGGCCAGAGCTCCCGGCATGAAGCAGGAGGGCTGGAGCCCTGAGGCTCGGTCATGGCCTGCCCCTAAAGAAGTGTGGGGCTGGCACAGTGATGGGGTTCCTTCAAGGGATGGTTTAAAAGCTGGGGCCTAGCAGAGATCCTGTGGATTTGTGACCTCTACGCCAGTGTCTTCCCAGTGGAGTACTTAGGTGTCCTGAGAGCTGGTGGGGCGAGGGGCAGGTGAGGAACGGGGCTGGGGGGAAAGGGATGTGGGCAGATGAGGGAGGAGCTAAGAAGCAAGGGGGGCTGAGAGGCAAGTGAGAGGGGCTGTAGGTGACGGGGGAAGGGGGCGAGAGGGGAGAAGAGAGGGGGCTGAGGGCATGATAACAACGCTCAGTTCTTTCCTGCGTCTTTCCTGTCATCTCCTCTGCGTGTGCGCAGCTGGGAGAGCCCAACGGCCGCAGCGCGAGGCTGGAGCAGAGGGGCTGGGACGGCACTGAGGGGAGCATGTGTGGAGATCTCCTGCCCCTCCCGTTCGCTGGCAACAGCAACTGGAAGGAGAGAGGGAGGAGCTAAATCCTGATTGGGGACAGGGCGGGGCTGGGGCAAGAGGGCACTAGGGGGCAGTACGGGAGAGGCTGGGGCAGGAGGGCACTGGGGGCGGCAGTACGGGAGCCAGGGGCAGGGGCGGGAGAGCGCCAGGGGGCAGTACGGGAGGGGCTGGAGCGGGAGGACACTGGGGGAGCAGTAGGGGAGGGACTGGGGCGGGAAGGCGCCGGGGGGCAGTACGGGAGGGGCTGGAATGGGAGGGACACTGCGGTCAGTAGGGGAGGGGCTGGGGTGGGAGGGCACTGGGGGGCAGTACAGGAGGTGTGGAGCGGAAGGCACTGGGGGAGCAGATGGGAGGTGTGGAGCGGGAGGGCACTGGGGGAGCAGTAGGGGAGGGGCTGGAGAGGGAGGGACACTGGGGACAGTACGGGAGGGGCTGGAGCAGGAGGCCACCAAGGGGTAGTATGGGAGAGGCCGGGGTGGGAGGGCACATGGGGGCAGTAGGGGAAGGGCTGGGGCATGAGGGACACTGGGGACAG
>NW_027426227.1:0-1067 GCF_003597395.2 Chelonoidis abingdonii
ACTCTGTGCCTCAGTTTCCCTAGATGTAAAATAGGACTCATAATCTTCTCCCTTCCACATGTGTTGTAAGGCTTGAATCATTAAGGAATGTAAAGCACTTTGTGATACTTGGATGAAAGATGGAAAGTATTATAAATACTCTCCCTTAATCTGTCAATTTTGAACTAATCCATTCTAGTGGTAATTACTATAATCATTTTAACAACTGCAAATAAAATCATTTTGTTCACTTAAAAGCACTAACCAGTTTCTTAAGAAAAACTCCAATTCTCATTGAAGTCAGTGGGACTTCTGTCACTATGTAATTGTGAGCCCCCACTTTGTACATTTCTCTTCCAGGCCCTGTTCTCTTCTTTATATGGGGCATCGGGTTAACCTTTGCTGCATAGAGTGCTCAGACATGGAGGCATTTTAATTTTAAGGGCATGCTATAAATATACCTGGAAAGGTTCTGTGAAGACAGCAAGAAAAGTGAGGATTTATGCTTAGATATTTAGAAAGCTACTTATTTATTATCTCAAGTTTAAATACAAAGAGCTGCTTAATGTGTCCTTAAATGTAATTTAAAATGGCAAAAGAGAGGGAGTTTGATCTTGTGGTTACAGCACTGGCATGAATCTCAGAAGATGTGGGTTGAGTTCCTGTCTTTAACACAGACTCCCCTGTATGATGAGGCACTTAGGACTTGTCTAGAGGGGGAGGTTATACTGGTATGAAACAGGGTGTGAATTTAAAGCACTGTAATTATATAAATAAACTTTTTTCTGGTTTAGCTTGTGTCACTTTGGAAGCAGTTTAAGCTAAACTGAAAAACCAACCCTTATTCTGAAATAAGAGTGTCCACATGACAGAGTTATACTTTTACAACCAAAAGTCTCCATGTAGACAAGCTATAGTCTCTCTGAGCTTCAGTTTCCCCAACATTCAGTTTCCCTTCCTCACCTGGGTGTATGTTAAAGGCTTAAGCACTACAGAGTTAGGGTATTATATGAAGTATCTATATAGATGGAATTTGACTTTAAAAATTAAAACCTTCAGGAAAATATTGGTAGTCTTTTTTTTTTTTT
>NW_027426228.1:0-2365 GCF_003597395.2 Chelonoidis abingdonii
TTTTTTTTTTTTTTTTTTTTTTTTTAAATGACATGCAGTTCAAGTTGCAAGTGGGTTGTAGAGTTAAAGGTCTCTTTAAAAGAAAACTCTCTTCAACATTGTTTTGGGGAACGGTGGCTTTTAAACCATTTTTAGACACTTCTGATAATTGTAATTCACAAATTTGAAACTCTTGTTTTTAGCACCTTTTTGTGAACCAATAAAATGAAGAAAATTGACAGTTTACACACTCTCTGGGTATATATGTACGTTACTAACAAAAGAGGAATTACATATAGGAGGGAATTTCTGACAATTTGTGAACTATTCTATATATTTTTCCAAGTTGTGGGGCTTTGACTTTTCTTCCATTAAGAAGAAAAATGTAGGATGCATGCTGTGCCTTGTAGCTACTGTTTTTCTAAACTATCATTTTGTTTGTCATATTTCTCCTAATGCTAGCTTCCAGCCAGATAGTCAGTCATCTGTGCATCAAATGGCACAATACCCCTCTGCTGATCCACACTGCCACCAATAAAATTAATCTGTTTCTAGAGCGGGACAGAATTTAAATTATCATTCATGTTGACTGTATGTTTCACTTGCACTGAAACTATGAACTGTCACTACTTCAGCCTAGCTGATACTTTAAGGTATATCTGCCTGACAGTTAAACACCATTGGTTGGTTAAACACCATTGGTTGGCCCATGTCAGTTGACCTGGGCTCAGGCTCCAGAGCAGTTTAGTTGCAGTGTAGATGTTCGGGCTTGGGTTGGAGCCTGGGCTCTGGAACCTTCCCCGTTCCCATGGTTTTGAGAACCTGGGCTTCAGTTTGAGCCTGAACATCTGTACTGCAGCTTAACAGCCCTGGAGCCTGATCCCTGTGAGCCTGAGTCAGCTGACAGGAGCCAGCCATCTCTGTTTAATTGCAGTGTAGACATACCCTTAGAGCTTCTTTTATTCTTAGTCTAAGTCTTCAGAGAATAAAAATAAGAAGCCACTCTATGAACATTCCCTGGAAAGCACAGTGTATATAAAAGGAAATTCTCTTGCATTGAATTGCAAAACAATACTTTTCTTCAACACCAGTTGCAGCTGGTCCCAGGCCTGCAATGCATTGCATGTGAGCCTGACACTGCACCCTTACAGCCCCTCTGAAGTCAGTGTTGCTCCTCCCAGATATATTTCCATTGGGGGTTGGACTAGATGACCTCCTAAGGTCCCTTCCAACCCTGATTTTCTGTGATTTCCCCACACAGTAAAGTACAGGATTAGTCTGTGACTAATTTGCCATCATAAGATACTGCATAAGACAAATAGAAAATAGTACAAGTAACATGCTTTAGTAATATTTGTGCTGTTCTGGATAGCTCTGCGCTATCCTGGTATAACCATTAATAGTGTGATTATATAGCTGATAGACTTTTTTTAATTTCCTGCTGGTGCTGCTCTACCAGTGGTAGCAACAATGGGGAGCTGTCCCAGGGTGGCTGGCCGTTTTTAAATGAGGGGGGTCCACCTTCCTGGTGTTCAGTCTGGCCAGTTACAAGTGGTTGATTCTTACAACAGAATTACAAAGAATGGATTAAATCGACAGTTACGTTTTAAACAACTGGCTTTTTTATTCAATTGACAAATGTCTCATTTACTGTAACTAAATTTTGTAGTCTTCAAAGATATTCAGCATGGAGCAAAACCATACCAACATTCTAACTGAGCAACACGCTATTATCATTATTATTATTAATTATTATTACTACCCAATCATTCAGCTGGTGGTTTTATTGAAGGCAATTAATAATACTGTACAGTATGTTGCAATTTTACACAAAGTATAAGTATATTCTGTTCATGAGATTACTCTTGTGTGCTCTTTTTAAGCAGGTTTCTTTGTATTTTTAGACTTCCTAATCTGCAACTACTCTTGAAGGTAACTAGGAATTTTTTTCACACTTCAAAGCATTTTAACAAGTAATTTTTGTGTGTGTAGAATTCTATCCTTCCCAGGCCACATATAATGCTTTAGAACTTTGGTTTTTGTATCAAGGCCATTTTCTTTTCTTTGTTTGACTGAATCACTAGTTGTCAAGTCGCACTACAGGTTTGTTGTGATTAGCCAAAAATCCTTATTGAAGGTACGTATGTGTGTACACACACACAAATGTATCTACTGTAGAAGAACCCACATCAGTGTTTATGTCCAGCTAGTACACAACATGACTCATTTCAGAGTAGCAGCCGTGTTAGTCTGTATCTGCAAAAAGAACAGGAGTACTTGTGGCACCTTAGAGACTAAGAAATTTATTTGAGCATAAGCTTTCGTGGGCTACAGCCCATTTCTTCGGATGCCTGGAATGGAACATATACTGAGGGGACGGACACAC
>NW_027426229.1:0-1693 GCF_003597395.2 Chelonoidis abingdonii
AGAATTATGCTGCATGCATCAAGAGGGTTTGTATCGTACGTAGCCATATAGCTGTTATGACTCTTTTCTCTTCACTGTGCCTTTAAACTACTAAGGCGACTGCCTGCCTGCATAGGCAGCTGCCATTTTGGAAGGCAGAGGGCATGCAGCTTGTTACAGAAACACACACACGCTGTGCTCTCCCTCTCCCATAGAGACTTCACTTCTTTCTAGCTTGTTTGATTGCTTTCCTTAATAGAAGCCATTCAGAGTGAACACAGATGTGTACAGAGATGAATTCAGAGCAGGGTGAATATCCAGCCAATACTCAACAGTGTTTGCTTCTGTCGCAGAACAGAGAATGAGCAGTTTGGTACAAACCTGGGCCCCTAACCACACGCTTCCTCCTTACTCTTTTCTGCTCTATGGTCACTCAGCAGGTGCGAAGATAACGCCCATGGCATTGCTCAGATCGTGTTCAGCTGCTGCAGTGTCTGAGCAGGTTATATTGAAAATGAGAAAGATGGGCTGGGGGAGAGGGGAGGCCAGGGAGCGCTCTCACAGCACTGTAGAAATCCCAGTACACTGCATGGCTGTGTGTGTCTGAAGCAAAATCAGCCCACTGCAACACACGCTGGCTGGCTCTCTGCACACTGTGCACAAGGAAAGCCAGCAGGCTGAGTACGTACAGTTAGAGCAGAGCGACAATTGGCTTTTCGGTTCAGAAGCCGAAATGAAACATGGCAAATGTTTCATTTCGGGTGGAAATCCCAGTCATCGGTGGGCGGGATTGAACCTGGGCCCTCAGGGCATGAGCCTCTATGGCATGAGCTAAAAGCTATGTGGCTGTAGAGCAGACTCATTAATTTTTCTAAGTGGTCTCAGTGCCACCAGATGGGACAAAACACCACACCCAAGAGGTGTGTGGGTTACACATGGAGCGTGATTTCCTTTCCCTGACCGGTGAGAATGCTCACTAGTCTGCAGTGTTAAAGAGAGATCCTGCCCCAATGCGTTTGCAATCTATCCATCCCACGAGACAACACCACGAGGATAAAAGAGAGACGTGAGCTTGAGCGGAGAGGAGAAGGTAAAGAGTAAACCATTAGCTTTGTAAGGGACTTATGTAAGCCATAGTCTTAATAATAATAATTATTAATTATCGGCATGGCGGTAGTGGCTAGAAGTCCAGTCCTGGATCCCATTGTGCTAGGGGCTGTACAAAACGCAGCAGAAAAAGATGGCCCAGACTCAAAGAGCTCACGATCTAGGACAAGAGACGACAGACAAGGCAGCCCAAAAAATCCCAATTTGCCAGTACTGGTCAGCATGCTGGGCTGTGGTCTCTGGTTCTGATGTCCAATCTTCACATCATCTTTTCAAGTAAAGTTAAGTTACTTATGTATTTGGTTTTGTTAGAAAATAGCGCTAGGTATAGACAGCTCCTGCTCTCACCAGAAGCCTAAAATGAATGGGAACAGCAGGACATTTGACTGGGCAGAGGTCTGCTCTGACACAGCAATCGATGACCTGCAAGTACATTTCAGACCCTTCGGGCTGTGGCTCATCACACAGGTAAAACAGAATTAACAATAGTGACCACGCTGAAGCTGCAGGTCAGCTTCCGGACAGACAGGAAAATGGAAACTTGGGTTTTGAAGTGTGCCAAACTTGTGAACAAACCACAACCCTAAAAAACTCAGTTGCCAAAATA
>NW_027426230.1:0-1726 GCF_003597395.2 Chelonoidis abingdonii
TGTTTAGAACATGTATTACTTGATACGTTCCTCATTACAGCGATTCAGTATACCAGCTCTATCCCTCCCGTACGGTCCATGCGGGAGCCTTTTTGGATTTGGGACTGCCATCACCACGCAGAGCTGAATCAGGCTCCATGCTGGGTAAACAAGGGAAAATGTAATTCCAAAGTTCGCGGGCCTTTTCCTGATTTACCCTGCCTGCCTGCATTACCGGAGTTTCAAGATGCGCTGTCCAGAGCGGTCACAGGGGCACTGTGGGATTCCGCTGGAGGCCACTTACTGTCGGATTTGCAGCCACACTAACCTATCCGATATGGTAATACGAATTTTATTTTAGTGCTACTCCTCTCGTTGGGGAGGAGTACAGAAACTGATTTAAAGAGCCCTTTACATCGATATAAAGGGCCTCGTAGTGTGGACGGGTGTGCCGTTAAATTGGTTTAACGCTGCTAAAATCGGTTTAAACGCGTAGTGTAGACCAGGCCTAAGTCATTCAGACAGAGCATGTACGGCTGTTCTTTGTATAAAGAAAAAAAATTGTAGGTGAATCTAAATGATATTTTAAAGATATTTTGCTGACATGATTCTGAAATGGCAAGTGGTGAGAAGACTATTTCATCATATGTAAACTATGAAATATTTTTGAATTTAAGAATTTTAGATATGGAAGAGTGAATTGGTAATCACGAAATCAGCCACCCACCTCCAATCCCAAATTCTCCCCCATGCTTAGAACAAAATTGACCTGAAACTTGTAAATAGCACAACACTAAATAGCAGAGTTATCTATACATATGGATGGCTCCCAGCAGCCTCTTCTCCCCATTGCAAATCCCCCTCCCCCGCAAAGTGCTCTGTAATTGAGTGTTGAGTAATTCCCATTGTGATTGTTCCTTGCTTTTCTTTTCTGGTACAATTAAGGTAATAATACCTATATCCCAGGGGTACTTATTTACATTTATAAATTGCTTTGAGACCCTTAAAGGAAATATACTGTATGTTACTGTGATGTGGAAATACTGATTATTTGGCTTCACCATAGTAACTACTATAGAAAATACCACAGTAAGGTTCAATGCCACATTGTGGTGAGTGTTGAATAGTGAATGGCATCCACTGTACAGTATACAACATATTATAATTACATAGGGCATATCCTGGTGTTTTTTTAAATATTTTATTTACTGCTCCTCAAATGTTACTGGCACTAACTCCCATTGATTTCAGTAAGGACCTAGCGAAACCAAAATAAGGACGTCCCTCATTGGCCCATAGCAATGTATCCAGTTGTAAGTGATATTTATGAAAGGGACATCCACCATCTAGGCTTGTGCTACACAAATGGTGTCTAGCTGGAAATGTTTAAAGCTTGTCCAAGTAATGAGGAAGCCATCCAGTGGACCCCAGCAAAATCAGATCAAATGGAAAAATAAGCCCAGGTCCTGGGCTGTGAACAAGAACTGCATGGGTGCTGCTCAACATGTGTGTGCAGAGATGGAGTAGAACATGCATGCTACAAACTGTTACTCTGAGGATTCCCTAAGGGTAAGGGTCAAACTCAGCCCAGGATTTATAAGAGAAAGAAGTGAAATGATTGGGGATAAAATAAGAAGTGGGAGCAGGTTCATCTAATGGATAGAACACAATATAGAGAGCCAGGAAACCTGGGTTCTAATGCCTCCCCTACCACTAACCTGCAGCTCACTTCTCTTCTGTTTTCTTC
>NW_027426231.1:0-1274 GCF_003597395.2 Chelonoidis abingdonii
TATGGCCTTTTATCTTGGGATATTTACTTTTTCTCTTCTCTTCCTGGGACCTCTGTACTGGTCCCGGGTACAATTCCTGTCCTATAGATGCCCACATACAAACTTTCTTAGAGTTTCTCTGGTTAAAGTGCCTATTTGTTGCAATTCCCCATAGCATTAACAAGAAGCAGTAGCTCCTTTTTAGCTTTAAGTATCAGGACAAGAGTTCCAGTCTCTGTCCCATATTATCAGTGTTATTGTAACACTAGGCACCCTAGTCATGGATCTGGACCCCATTGTGCTAGGCACTGTAAAAACAAGGAACAGAAAGATCGCTCCTGCCCCTGCCTAAATATAAGACAAGACAGCAGACGTGGGAGTACAAATAAACAATCAGACAGTATTGGTGAGCATGATAGGCAGTGGTCTCTGCACATCGACAGCCTAACCCTTGTCATTTTCTGTAGATTGATCCTCGCATTAGCACTGAGAGAGGCAGCTTGCCCCCTCCTTGTTCTTGAACTACCTGGGGCCAGTGCAGCTCCCAGTATAAACTCAAGGAGCCACAGGGCTATCCTAATTTGCATCACTGTTGCAGTGGCCACATGGATTATTATAGTGATACAGAATCACTGGAACATAAGCAGGACTAGCCCTACACCGAATGATGCCCCAGGCAAGGGGCATCTTTGGCACTCCCCCATTTGTTAAACTTTTGAATATCTTATAGCATTTGTATTCCATTTCACAACTTTGATGCATGATTTGCATGCATAATGTATCCCTGTCACATAAGATGATAAATTTGCACGCTAGAATCTGTAAATCTGTATTTATTCATGTCATATATAGTCAAATAAAAATATTCATTTCCTATAAGCTTATAGAAACTTTTTAATTTTAAGAATAACTGAAATGGACAAACAGCAAGAAATTGAGCTGTGGACCAGTATTAAATAATGTTACAGTAGGTGACAGCCTTAGAATGTAAACTCTAGTCCTTTAGTTCAAAAGGTTGCTTTTCTCGACTTTGCTCTTGCAAACTGAGGAACAGCTTCAGAGAGATCCAAAGACTGGTCAATGGCATTTTTCAAGTGATAAACTAGCAAGCGATGTCAGTCTCTTATTGGCCACCCCTGTCTGAAGATAGGTTTTAATGAGCCTGAGCTTTGAAAAGCTGTGCTCACCACTCACAACTATGACCAGGCAGCATGAGCAGAATTCTCAAAACTATCCATACATTAGGAAAAGTGTCCTTCAATTCTGCATCATGAATGAATAGGAGAACTTGGAGT
>NW_027426232.1:0-2155 GCF_003597395.2 Chelonoidis abingdonii
TACCTAGAGAGGTGGTGGAATCTCCTTCCTTAGAGTTTTTTAAGATCAGGCTTGACAAAGCACTGGCTCGGATGATTTAGTTGGGGATTGGTCCTGCTTTGAGCTGAGAGATGGACTAGATGACCTCCTGAGGTCCCTTCCAACCCTGATATTCTATGATTCTATAATTCTGTGATAAATTAATAGCAGTTATAGAATGAAAATTCATGATTAGGTCATAAAGTCCATCTCCAGCTATCACAGAATTGTTCCTTACAGTACATTTTCCAGTCAAATTTTAATACATTATACACAATCCAAAGAACTAAAAAGAAAACAAGAAATCTTAATTATGAGAGATGCCACTGATAAATAATGGTGTTTATCAAGCAGGAAAGATTTACAGCTTGAGTCACAGGGTTTCAATGAAGATGACCTGCTTGTTCCCTTCTTAAGACCATACATTGGAATGGTCAGCAGTTCCAACCCCACTGGTTTCTAGTATGTCTACACTGCAATTAGACACCCATGGCTAGCCTGTGGCAGCTGACTTGGGCTTGCAAGGCTTGGACTATAGGTCTGCTTAATTGTGATGTAGATGGTTGGGCTTGGGCTGGAACCATGGGGGGGCTGGGTGCTGCAGGGTGCCCCTGCCGCCTACAGTTTCGAGGGCCTGCTTTGGCCAGAAGCTCAGTGGGTCCCCCACCACCATTCCCACCTGAGAGGTCGAAGTTCCCCCGCTGCCCCTGGCACCTGGGAGCTGCGGAGTACCTCCGCTGTCCATGACCGCCTTGAGCTGCCGGGGTACCCTGCTGGAGTGCCAGGAGCTGCAGAGGTACCCCGCCACCTGTGTGCCTTCAGCTCCCAGTCACTGCAGTCACAGAGCTTGCTGGAAGTCATGGATTCCGTGACTTCCACAACCTCCGTGACTAAATCGTAGCCTTAGTCATAATGTACATTTAATGGTAGTTAAATTCCAGAACTTACTGAGTGCTTAGAGTAAAAATCATTTGAAAGATACTTCAATCACAGACAAAAATTAGCTGAATTTAGTAGAAATCATGCAATTGCATTTTCACAATTCCTTTCCTTTCCCTGAATTGGGACCAGGAGTCCTTATTAACCACATCTGTCTTGCCAATGATTAGTGCTTATAAATGATGTATATTAAGTCTTATTATTTTTCACTGTGCATTGGAGGTGGATTTAAGACTCCTGGTCAGTTATTAAAAAAACAAAACAATATCAGAGAATCAGTAAATAGGCCTTGGCTACAGAAGAAAGTTTCTTTGGAATATAGTTTTTTTCAGTATAAGCAGCCTTGCGCCTACATATAGAAGTGTCTTTTTTGTTGTTATAGTTTGTTATTGTGTGGTGTCTTATTTCACATTAATCTGCTTTGGAAGTGGAATAACTCTATGCCAGAATGAGGTTTTTTTGAGATAAGGTTCTTGTGGACACATCTATATTTCTGATTAACTATTCTGTTTCTGGCAGTCCTCCCACTGCTATCCTACACTGCTTAGCTTCACACTGGATCAGTATCTGTGTACTTCCCACTGCTCTGGGGACATCTTGTTCAGATGTCACTTCCCTGTTTAAATACTGGCACACAGCCATGCCCCTGTGCTCTCACAACTCCACCCGTGGGCTCAGGGCTTCTGCCCTACAGAGAGAAACAGGGCTCGGGGCTCCAGGATTCAGTCCCACAGCTCCCAGTTTCAGCCCTGCAGGGGGAGCTGCTGCTTGGGGTTTCAACCCTGCAGCTCCCAGCTTCAACCCTGCTGGGATGCAGGGCTCGGTGCTTCAGCCCCATGACCCCCCCAAAAGGGTCACAGACCCCCAGCGGGCCAAAGCCCTGCCCCAGTTGAGAACTGTTGCTTTACAGGATCTCACTAGATCAGGGGCAGGCAAACTTTTTGGCCTGAGGGTCACATCGGGTTTCTGAAATTGTATGGAGGGCCGGTTAGGGAAGGCTGTAACTCCCCAAACAGCCAGGCATGGCCCAGCCCCTATCCAACCCCCTGACGCCATCCTGGGACTCATGCCCCATCCAACCTCCCCTGTCTCTTGATGGCCCCTCCCAGACCCCTGCCCCATTTCTCCCTGCTCCCTGTCCCCTGTTCACCCCCAGAACCCCTGCCCCTGACTGCCCCCCGCCACACCATCCAACCCC
>NW_027426233.1:0-1561 GCF_003597395.2 Chelonoidis abingdonii
TCCCGCGGCTCCGGTGGACCTCCCGCAGGTGTGCCTGCGGATGCTCCACCGAAGCCGCGGGACCAGCGGACCCTCCGCAGGCACGGCTGCGGGAGGTCCACCAGAGCCATCTGCTGCCCTCCCGGCGACCAGCAGAGTGCCCCCCCGCCCCCCGGCATGCCGCCCCAAGCATGCACTTGGTGTGCTGGGCCTGGAGCTGCCCCTGCGTGCACGCCTCCTCCCCACTCAGCACCATCAAAGCACCTCAACCCCAACCTGCAACGTGCCTGCTTCTCCAAAGAAGGAGCCTTTCTTAAACCAACTGCCAGACGTGTCGCACTGCAGTACACTTAAGAGTGGTTTTGTGAAGTGGGTAAAGGGAACTAAGAGAGTCCACTACTTTCATTTTCACTGAAGGTTAGCTCATTTGTCTCTCAATGAACTCCAGATCCAAATCTTAAAGTAAACGTTTGTTTAGAAAGACAATCAATCTGCCAGTAATGAATTAACTCACAGCTTCTTCTCCTAGCTGAAAAATTGCAAATAAAATGTTGAGACATAAAAGGATTTTTTGCTGAAAATTTATCAAACTGTTCTAATAAGGAGCACTATTAATGATTCATGCTTTACAATGCCTTTGTCAACACAACAGATATCTGGCAACAAATGTTAAAAACAACTGAGAAAATAGGCCTCACTTATTTCTAGTGTGACTGCTTAAGCCATTTACAACTATTGATTATACAAATAAGCTGGAAATCAATTCTGTTATTCAAAGATAAAACCAAATAATTGAAAAATGAGATTACTAGAACCCCAGAAATCTCACCGAGTTGTCCATCTTACCTCTTTGAATTTGTGAGCAAGCTTAGTGGTGTCCAGCTCGGTTGGGGAAAACATGTCGTCATTCTCAGGAAGATCAAACACTTCAATGGCCATGTCAGCTCCTGGAACGATAGGTCCCATGTCTTCATCATCTTCATCCGTAGCATATTCTCCTGTCTTAATATTATGGAGTTAAAATATTTCAGTTATCCTCTTATTAGACATGGCTTGTTTGCACTGTAATTAAAAAGTCAAATCTATAACATCTGAACACTTCCATATGGCTACTGAGATTAGTAAGCATACACATACAGGATTCTCCGTGCAACAAACGTTATATTCTCTCAGATCTGGCACAAGCAGTTAGGAATCTCAGGGGTAAAAGTACAGCTCAATCCAGGGCCAGCTCTAGGTTTTTTGCTGCCCCAAGCAAAAAAATTTTTTGGCTGCCCCCGACCCCAGCCCTGGGCTCCCCGCCTCCGCACTCCCCTGCTGCCCCAGCCCTGGGTTCTCTACCCCCAACCCACACTCCCTGCCGCTCCAGCACTGGGCTCCCCGTTTCCCCCCTCACCAGTGCTCTCCCCCCACCCCCTGCCACCCAGCCCTGGGCTCTCCCCTCAACCTGCACCTTCCTGGTATCCCAGCCCTGTGTCACTGGTAACTTGCTCCCCAGACGGGTCATTCAGCAGACATTTTAGATGTGCACAGAACACAGACAGAATTGGTTCCCATATGGTTACAGAACTGCAGTAAAGTG
>NW_027426234.1:0-1134 GCF_003597395.2 Chelonoidis abingdonii
AGATTTGAAAGTATCTTGTTCCCCCATTGGTCCTTTGGTCAGGTGTCAGCCAGGTTCACTGAGCTTCTTAACCCTTTACAGGTAAAAGAGACATTAACCCTTAGCCATCTGTTAATGACACACGGCTACCCTTCTGATACTTGTCTCCTTTAAAGATTTTGTAACATTCTGGATCAACTCTGCCTTATAAAATGATAGCTTCCCTGGGATTCCTTAGATATTTAAAAGTGCAGTAAACATTTTTATTATTATATACGCCATGTGGCCAAATGCCTGCAAAGAGTCAGTGGCAGCCTGCCCCCAAAATTGTGTTGGAGCACCACTGCTGAATCATTGCGTGTTGGTCATCAGTTTAATGTTGTTGTCTTTTTTTTTTTTTTCTCTGTTAATCCTGGCTTGGTTTTATATTCACTATTATCAGTAGTTTAGTTTGCGTCTGTGGATTTTCTTTAGAGAGGAGTGAGATAGATGTATAAAAAAAGGATTGATTTAAAAGTCATTGTTTTGCCCACTGTTTTGCAACATTTGTGGACATTGATCAAATCTAACTATTTTATTAAAAACATGCCATCATTTTTTTTACAAAAAAGAAATATTTAAAGGAGATGAATAGTTTCATTTTAGCCTATGATTAATTAAACAATGTTTAGCACTGTAGTGATTAAGAGCAAACAGAATGTAGGACTGGTTAGCTCAAACAGCTGCTAAGCAAATTTCATCTCTTGATCCCTGATTCAAATACTGAATAGCTTGAAATTGATGGAGGATCTACGGGCCAGAATTGGACTCATTTTATGGCTCTATATAACCTCCTCATGATTTCAGCCCTCCCCACCTTCAGGGCAGAGGGTGTGGACAAGTGGCATTATGCTCTGGCAATACTTAGCTAGTAAAATGTTCTATCAAGGGCATTACGAGTAAGTGATAGTATACTGGGAATATGCAGTGTAAATGTAGCTGTGTTGGTCCCAGGATATGAGAGAGACAAGGTGGGTGAGGTAGTATCTTTCATTGGGCCAACTTTTGTTGAGAAAGAGACAATCTTTCGAGCCACACAGAGCTCATCTTCCGGTCTTCTTTTTCAGGATCTGAAGAAAAGCTCTGTATGGCTGAAAAGCTTGTGTCTCTCATCAA
>NW_027426235.1:0-6890 GCF_003597395.2 Chelonoidis abingdonii
TTTGGGAGGAGTTCCGAAATCGATTTAAGGAGCCGTTTAACTCGATATTAATGACGACGTCGTGTGAACGGGTACAGCGTTAAATCGGTATATCGGCCATTAAACCGATTTAAAGTCGCAGTGTAGACCTGGCCTTTGTTGCGAATGGTCTTTCATCTGCACTGTGACTGTGTTCACCACATACCAGACTGTCTCCATCCAACCCCTGCCGCACTCCCCTGCCTGAAGCCAGCGAGCCCCACATCCCCGTCTCCATCCAACCCCTGCTGCACTCCCCTGCCTGAAGCCAGCGAGCCCCACACCCTCGTCTCCATCCAACCCCTGCCACACCCCCGAGCCCAAAGCCAGCCAGCCCCACGCCCTGTCGGGTTATTCATTTATTTTCATTAAATATGTAGACTAAGTAATGAAATTAATAAATTTTCAAGATAAATGTGTATTAATTCTAATGAACAATGCCACATTATGTAGTATTCATTTTTGAAAGTTTATAATAAGCGATGCTCCGGGGGGAGGGGTGGGGACAGGAGACGCAAGGTGGAAGTTTCTCCTAGGGTGCAAAATATTCTTGCACCGGCCCTGATGTCAGTGGAATTCTTTGTGGCTGGCTTGGGAGTGAGAGCACAGGTGGCTGGTACTTCAGTGGCAGTTAAACTCTTCTGTAAGGAGCCTCCTCTCCATCTTACCTACACAATTATTGATCAATGGATTTATTTTTTTCCAGTAATAACAATAAAAAGAAAAAGGGGTCACAATTGTTGTCCAAGGCATGCCTCTGACTGAGTAGTAGCATAAGTTTCTTTTAGGGTATTCTAGTTGGTCAAAAAAGACCCTGATCCCCAAGTAGCTTCTTTTTCAGTAGAGGATCAAGACGGAGAAGTGTAAAACTATGGCTAGCAGAAATAAATGGACCTTCTCTGCTGCATTGTTGCCAACTCTCTCAATTTTAATGTGAGTCTTGCAATATCCAGGTTTTCCAAAGCCTCAGCTCCAGGAGTCATGTGTTTAGATGAGAATCTCAGCTTTCATTTTAAATTAAAAGTAAATTTCTAGCCCTCATAGTTGCAGAGAAAAACTTGAAGATGTGACCAGAGTCTCAGAAACCATGATCCACAAACTTACAATTTTTAAAAATCTGAATTTTTTTTTTTGAGGCTTGACTTATTATATTTGGTCATTTGCTACCTCAGAAACAACAACAGCAACAGCAGCAGCAGCAGCAGCAGCATGTTTCCCCTTCAAATATAGCCATATAGAAATTTTGCTCTGGAGACAGGCATTGGGGTTATATTTTGGAGTTTTGGTATATGCTGGGGAATGAAACATGCTTTGCCTCTAATATTAAAAGCCATGGATTTTTATACAGAACTTTCATATCATGAGATCAGTATAAATCCTGCTAATGGCATATTGGGCTGCATTAGTAGGAGCATTGCCAACAGATCAAGGGAAGTGGTTATTCCCTGCTATTCAGCACTGGTGAGGCCACATCTGCAGTATTGCATCCCATTTTGGGCCCCCTACTAGAGAGGAGGTGGACAAATTGGAAAGAGTCCAACAGAGGGCAACGAAAATGATTAGGGGGCTGGGGCACATAATTTATGAGCAGAGGCTGAGGGAACTGGGCTTATTTAGCCTGCAGAAGAGAAAAGTGAGGGGGGATGTGATAGCAGCCTGCAACTACCTGAAGAGGGGTTCTAATGAGAATGGAGTTCGGCTGTTCTCAGTGGTGGCAGGTGACAGAAGAAGGACCAATGGTCTCAAGTTGCAGTGGGAGAGGTCTAGGTAGGATCTTAGGAAAAAACTGTTTCACTAGGAGGGTGATAAAGCACGGAATGGGTTACCTACAGAAGTGGTGGAATCTCCATCCTTAGAGGTTTTTAAGGCCTGGCTTGACAAAGCCCTGGCTGGGATGATTTAGTTGGGGTTGGTCCTGCTTTGAGCAGGGAATCGGACTAGATGACCTCCTGAGGTCTCTTTCATCCCTAATCTTCGACCTTAACTCGTAGTGTAGACCAGAGCTATGATTACTCTTTTTGAGACATCAGAGACAAAGTCCTAAATTGAAAGCAGCAGTAAGGCAGAAAGTACCACCTGTCAGGGTCTACAAGAATGACTGTGTCAGAAAGTCTTGGAGCTCTGCAGAAGGAAAGCAAGGGTTAACCTGTAGGGCTAGAAAAGAGTTGGAGCCTGTTGGCTTTCCCAAATAGTCATAAGGCAGAGGAAGTCAGCTGCTGGAAGTGAGTGCATTGACAACTATGGTGCTCCTGTCAAGGAATGAGCACCTCTGTAAGTTTTGGGATGTTGGAGACTGGTTTCTCCTCTGGAACAAGAAAGGATATACATATTTTTGCTCTATTCATCCATAAGAAAAGAGGGATTTAGAGACTTTTTATTAAATTTACTTCTCTTGTTTAACCAGGCTGAGGGCTTTAATCTCCATCTTAAAGAGGAGGGTATAAATGTGTGGTGGTTATGAGAAACAGCGAGTAGTCTTGGGAGAGCAGGTAGAGCTGAAGGACTTTCCCAGACTAATGTCTTGGTACCAGGCCTGGAACAGGAGCTTGAAGGTGTGCAGTAACCCAAAATGTTCAAACTTGGATTTCAAAAATTAAGACACTAAATCCATGTTTGAATGTGTAAATAGTTGATCTTTTCTTCAGAGATGTGGGGTGCTTGTAGCTCCCATTTGCTTCTAAATCTAATGGCAACACTTCCAGAGTTGCCATTAACTATTGATTGTTGATCATTTGAACAGAGTGGATATATGTGAAACTCAGACATTCTTATTGTCTGTGCCAGCATGCCTCTTCCATGGCTCCAGCTTTCAGTGTGTGAATCCATTTTTCCCAATATCATGTATTGCCTTACCTACCTTTGGAGGGAAATGTTATTGTGAGAAAGGTCTGTCAAAGAAAGGAGTCTTTGTTTGTTTGTCTGTTTCTCTTTGATGGCCAAAACTGACTCCGGTAGGTTTACTTCTGTTAATAAAGTAAGCAGCAATTTGGAAATTAAAACAGATGCATTGAAATGCTTATTAGGTTCATACCAGTCAGAATATCCATAATAACTGAACATCTGTCTTACTCATTTTTTATTTAGTAATCTTCAATGCTACACATTTCCATGCAAATATGTATAATTCAAGAACATACATTTTAATGTATGTTTTTAATGAATAAATCTAGTGAAACAGCATTGCCTGGAGAAAATTATTGTATGTGTTTAATACATTTGTAAAATTACATTATCACATACATTGTAGACCTGCTTCCAATATAAAGCAGATCTGCTTTATTAATATCTTAATTTTTAATTCAGGTCAAACCAGCTGTCCAAACCTATTTTTAATATTCAGTATGGTGAAAGAGTTAATATGTTTTGGTGCTACTGACGTCTGGAAACTATTTCAGTAAAGCACATTTTTTTAAAAGAAAATATTAACTTTAGTAATGGAACATTAATAAAAATATAGACACCCCCCCCAAAAAAAACTCTTGATACTACTGCCATTGAAATCAATGGGAGCTCATATATTGATTTAAATGGAAGAAGGACTAGGCCCTAAATTAGTAAAGTAGCCAAGTAACAACTTTTATAAATAATCTGAAGAGTGATCAGACAGAAGAAAGGTCATTTTTCTTATAGGTTCTGCTTTGCTGCTTCATCAGAGATTTTAGGACATTAAAAACCTAACCAGGTTAGGTTTGGCATTCTGCAGGATACAAGAAAGTGTGCCAACCTAGTGCCTTAGTCTGCAGCCGGGGCTATTCAGATGAATAAGAGCTGCAGGATCTGGCCACTGGAGATGGCTTAGTCCTGCACAGTTTGTTTTTTCTCAACGTCAGCTGATGTTTACGGAATGATGTGAGGTATTTCTATACCTTGACTTAGAGTTCTTGTGGAGAATGTTACTGCCATGTGGTTCATATAATTCATGGACCCAGCAGATGCGGCTTCCTCTAATTATATGGGGACACTATGTGCCAAATCCATCCTGTCTCCTCCCCATTCTTGGGAAGAGACAGACAAGCAAAGCACAAGTTTTGTGTCACACTTCCACCGAAACCTGTGGAGTGCACATACTGTAAGTTCTTTGTGGCTGGAGCCATGGAAAAGGCATTTTGAAGCAGGCTTACAGTGAGGGACATGGTAAGATCCTTATATTGCATTTTAGCACATGTCCCTCTGTTCCTGGCATTATTGATGCTGTGTGGGCATCTAGGTCTGGCTGACCAGAATACAGGTGAAAATATTACTTTTGCAGCATGATTTTGCTTGTGTTTCTGGGTCAATAATAAGAGGAGCCTGGATTTGGCCTGTGAAGTGATAATGGACTTCGGCTATGATATCATTCCCAACAGAGAGGCCTCCGGGAAGCAATATTTATGAAAAACTACACTGAATAGCTGCTTATCTGGCAGTAGATGGTACCCATTAATACAGGCAATGAGTGGATATTTTTAAACCTACTTTAGTTAAGTTGGTGGTTTTTAGTTTTTGCTGATTCTTATTCCAAGTCTTATCACAATATATTCATGGACTCTCAGGACCCAGTCCTGGGACTCCCAACTTGGTCAAAACTATGATCTGTCTCAACATGACATTTGTCTGAGATCAGTTATTAGAGTGCAGGGTACTACTAAGTGCCAAATGAGAGGTGATGAACATCATCAACTTGCCTCGTGCTCCATATCTGGCAGGACTGAGCTGAACAGTAAGAAGAAGGTGGAAGAAATCCTTTGTCAATCCTGCAAAGACTGAAGCATGTACTTAACTTACATGTTTGTACATTATTGACTGTCTATTATGTGTGAAGTTTAAATGTGGACAAATTTTAGTAGGATGGGCCCTCTTGTATTTGGATTTGTTGTAGATGCTCAGCTTAGGAGAACTACAAGGAACCCTCTTTTTTACATGTGGTGTTTGGTTTGTTTGGTTTTTTTGATACCAAAATGGTCACTAATGATTAACCAAGATATATTTTGTTTGTACAAGTTCTGTACATAGCCTGCAGTTTCCACAGTTCCCAAGGGACAACATACTGTCTGATGGCACATCTATTATTTATAAAGCTTTAACTAGGCTCTCTACTTAATGATAAGATTAAAATTTTCCAACAAATGGGGCATGTTAATGTGAATACACAGTGTCACAACACAAGCACTGTAGAATTAGCGGCTGTTCATTTTTGCCGACAGTAACCCTATTCTCATATTTCTCGCAGCCTAATTAAAAGGACGCTATCTTTTTTTCCTATAAAATTAATTCTTGCCATAAGCTTTGAACAACCTAACTGGCTATCTTAAATAAGAGAAATTCTTGTATTTAGTTGTTATTTCTCTTATGCAATGTTTTCTGTTAGCTTGGTGGTTTAAATTCTAGTGATTTATTAAATCATTTCTGTGCAACAATTCCCCAAACCTTGAAAGAATGGTATTTTCTTGAGCAATTTGATGTTCATGAGTTGCTAGTACCAAGTTGCAAATTTCTAATTCCAAGTTTGTGCAGCATTTTTAAAATACCGTATAAATGATATACTGTATTATAGTTTATTAATAATTAGAAGTTTTACAACAGTGCCTCAGTGGAAAAGCTGGGATGTTGAGAGCAACAAAATGGAACCTCTTCAATCAAATGCTATAAAATAGACATCTGTTTTTCTTTTCTACCCAGAGCCCTCATGTTTAATCAAGACTGCAGGTATTGGGTCACACTACTGAGACTTCATATAAATGAGAAGCACCAAACACATCACTCATTACTCAAAAGCTATTCCTCCTTCAAAGGAGATTGCCTCTCTCCTTACCCCTCTACTTATTATTGAGAGTCGAGAGAGGTAGCTCACTATATTTATTATAGTGTAGCAGAAGTGACTGGGGCATTTAAGTTTAAACTTGGCGCAGAAGGGTGAGTGGCTTGGAGTATTGGAGTGAAAAGCAGTTTTCATTTCTGTATTATGACCCTTTGAAAAACCCATTGGCTTGCGTGGGAGTACTGGCATGTAAAATAAGCATTTGAGTAAGTGTTTGCACAATCACTGCCTAAATTTGAACTTTTATTGTATCTATATTTTTGATGGTTATTGGCTAATTAGTTCTTACAATTTTTTAAAGAAGAGATTCAGGTCTAAAGAATGCCATAACTATACCACTTAAATGGCTAACATTTTTCTAATGTGCATTTTTTAAGAGCGAGATCATCTCACCTTTATGACTTTTTAAAATTTGGCTTTTTATGTGTGACATGCTTTAGAGCAGATGAATTATACTGGCAGACATGATGCAAAACCTGAATGTAACTAAATAAATTACTGAGCAACAGCTTCTGAAGTGGATGATCTCATACAACTTATCACTGTGAACTGAATCATTGCTGTGACTGTGGCCAGGTTACATAAAAGAGCAGTGCCGCTGCTACCTACCTAATTTGTTGGTGAATCTAGGACATCTCTGTATGTGTGTAGGGGACAATTCTATACTTCTCTTACTGGAGATGCGAGGAGCAGGGAGCCAGTTATGGCTCCCCGCTCCTGTGGGTCTGTTTAGCTGCTTTAAACAACACCCAGGGTGCAACAGTCCCCAGGGAGCACTCTGCTAGCCAGAAATGGCTGGAGCACAGTGCACTCCAGCCATGCGCTCTACCTCTGCTCACCCAGTCGGCTGGAAGCTGAGCAGGAGTGACATAGAGGCAGCTTTACATCATCTGGGGCCACATCTATACGATGCGCCATATCGGCGCGTTACAATCGATTGCTTGGGGATCGATATATCGCGTCTCATCTAGATGCGATATATCGATCCCTGAGCGCGCTTACATCGATTCCGGAACTCCACCAAAACCAACGGAGTTCCGGAATCGACATGGCGAGCCGCGCACATCGATCCCGC
>NW_027426236.1:0-6153 GCF_003597395.2 Chelonoidis abingdonii
CTTTACAGAAACCATGTTGACTTTTGCTCAACAGTTTGTTTTTCTATGTGTCTGACATTTTTATTCTTCATGACTCAGAACTACACTTATGCATAAGGCTTGGCATGATTAGGCCCTTGGTATTAAATCCCTTAAACAGTTATCTATGTTGCGGAGTCTGAGATGACTAACAGCCAGGACACCCAATTAAATCCTTCAATATCATCATATCAATCATTTTCATCTTGCAAACATTTTAAGGGGAAAAATAGAAGGCTGATATAATAAACGTACAAATTCTATATATATTTGTAACGTAATATCTTTAACAGATTAAAAGTTTTCCTCTCATTTTAACTAGCCTGCTCAGTATTTATTTCTGATCAGGGCCGGCTCCAGCTTTTTTGCTGCCCCAAGCAGCAAAGAGAAAAAAAAAAAGAAAAGAAAAAGAAGCCACGATTGGTGGCACTTTGGCAGCCGCTCTACCGTTTCATCACCGCTTCATTATTTGTCGGCAGTTCAGTGGCCGGTCCCTCCCTCCAAGAGGGACTGAGGGACGTGCTGCCCCCTTCCATGGGCCGCCTCAAGCACCAGCTTGCTGTGCTGCTGCCTGGAGCCGGCCCTGTTTCTGATATCCTTTGGTAAATGCATTAAACTAAATCAGTGGTTCTCAAATTTTTCTACTGGTGACCCTTTTCACAAAGCAAGCCTTTGAGTGCAATCCCCCCACCCACTTATAAATTAAAAACACTTTTAAAAATATATTTAACACCATTATACATGCTGGAGGCAAGCGGGGTTTGGGGTGGAGGCTGAAGCTTGCAAGCCCCCATGTAATAACCTCACAACCCCCTCATGGATCCCGACCCCCAGTTTGAGAACATATGGACTAGACAAACTAAATGAAAATGCCTTTAAATGAAAATGAAAAACAAAATTTCTTCCAAGTCCATCATTTGAGACTCCAAGGATCTCTTAGTAGTGCTATGGCCATTATAAAATGCAGTGTTCTTAGGACATTCAAATGGTTGTCAAACTATTCTCCCTCCATGGATTCTCACAAAGACTGTTTTTAATACAACTAATCTACTGCATCTGACCTGAACAGCTCAAGCAAAATCAGGGAATTTCACTTCTTTTCTTATCTGGCTTCAAGAGCTTTTTAGAGCGGATAGCAAATAGGCAATTCTAACCCTCCTATTACTTTCAGAGATTGCAGGAAACATCTGTCCAATTTGTATTCATTCCTAAATATAAATATGATCCAAATACTATCTTAATATGAATTAACAGAATGACGTCTGACTGCAGATCCTGTGGAAAAGTAACACATGCTGGAAAGGGACTGCTCTTTCCTTTTGCTGACTGAAACTCATCTTTTGAAACATTATCAAGATACTTTTACCTGCAACATTCTTGAAGGCAGCATATATACTACTTACAGTTAAATAAAGACAAGTAAGTAGCCTTCCTCAGGGGATAATGTCAGGAGCTCATTCAGACTTAAAATGTATATCAGTACTTCCTCTTTACATAAAAACATAAGTTAATGTATTGTTTAGAGCATAAGAAGACACTGAGAGAAAATAGAAGTTGCTAAGAAGAAAAAAACATGGCCCAAGTAAGAACAGGTTACATGAAGAAACAACATTTATAGCATTATCTTTTTTTTTTTTTAAGCTGCATGTTATTCGTTTGGAGTTAATTTGCTTATGAACAGATGGTCTGGTGGGTCAAAGGAGAGGGGCTTTTATTAGGGATGAATCAGTTGAATAATAACTTGAATATAGTGAACTACCCTTTAATTACATTGTTTTGTGTACATTAAATCTGTCCCTAGAACAGTTTTATTATTTTAGAAGCTACTCATTCAAGAAGTCTTCACTTTGTGAAACATTTATATGAAACTGTACGAGAGGTGTTTACGTCATTTATTATTTTTCAAAAGGGTGGCTGTAAAACTTTGATAAACATTCTATTCATATAAGTGACTTGTTTATAAGATGTAATCTGTATTTTTCTTCCCATGAAGTTTTTTTCTGACTATCATATTAAGAGTTAATTTTTAAACCTAGATTTGGCACTTATCTGACTTGTTTTGTCGCCCCATGTTTTTCCCAACATTTTGAGCCAGATTCTTATCTGATGTAAATTAGTATTGCTCCATTTAAATCAATGGAGTTAGGCAGTTTTACACTAGCTGAATGTTTAGTCCTTTATTTGCTGCTATTGCCTCTTCATTATGTGCAGATTTGCTTAGTTTTATTTCTCGTTTTGGTTAGAGAACTGTGAGTGCCACCTGCATTCATCCTCTCTTCCAAACATAGGTCTTGACACACTAGAACAGGGGTAGTCTCTTTTTTGTCAAGGTCCAAATATCTTGGTCAAGGTATAGTCATGGTCCAGACTCTAATGAAAATAATTAAAAACAACAATAATGATAATGGGTACATAAAAAGATTTCAGGGTCTGTTCAAAAGCATCTGGCAGTCCAGACTTGGCCCACAGTCCGCCTATTGACTACCCCTGTACTAGACATGTAGCATTCCCTGCTGAACCATTAGCCCAGTTTATAAACAATCCCTTTTCTTTATAAATTATAAAAAACATTTGAGTAAATTCTTTTGCTATTACAAGTTATTTTTCTCAAAGCAATCTTGAGCAGAATCAAACAATTTGAATTTGAAACTAGGGTTAAAGTTCTAGTGAAGACAAGGCAGTCCTTGTCTTCATATGCATTAGCAGGTACAGTTAAAGACTCCAGGGGATCATGGGGTTTAACTCAACCTGCTACAGCTAAAACTGCCCTGTCTTCATTAGCATTTTAACTGGAGTAAGCTAACTCAAGTTAAGAACACACCTTTTTCATAATGAAGAAAAGGCCTTAGCTAGTGGCATTTCCCCTACTATATTTAAGGCCTCATCCTTGTTTCCATTTTCCAATGGTTCTGAGACAGGCTGAAATCTTAAATATAAAAATGAATCACTAAAATGCTGGGTACTGTAATCTGGCAGCTCCTGCAGATAATCCATTGCATCAGTATTGCACACAGCTGTTCAAGCTTGCAAGCTTCTCTTCTGTTCTTTCATAGAGTCTGGGTGCTTAAGTAGTTAGTTCCACGAGGCTGGCAAAATCTCAGCGCTGTCTTGGCACTTGCTTTTTGGCATTGCCCATCACTACATTTTGTTCTCCTAAACTTTCATGACAAAACAAACATCTGGAGTGGGATTAATGGCTGCAAGACTCAAATGTCAATTTATGAAATATCGCTCTCTCACAGCAGCATTTCTAATGCGTCAAAACCTGGCCCAGACATTGAATTGGTTGGTAGCTGTGGGGTTAGTTGGGAGGGGAAAGATTGTTTTATGGAGGCTATAGCATGGGATGGATATAAACTAGCCTACCTACTTGCATTTCTGAAATCTGTGAGAGTAGTTCTAGAATTTAATATTATCTGTGTTACAATTGCACCATGACATGAGGCCCCAATTAAGAGCAGGGCCCCACTGTGCTAGGTGCTGTACAAACAGTGTGAGAGAGTCTCTGCCCTGAAAAGGTTACAATCTAAGTAGAAAAGAAAGACCATAACCATTCTCCAAAGGAGCCCCAAAATTTTGCTACTCCAACTCCCCTCCTTGGAAATATAGCAGTAGAATTGCTGCCACAGGTTCACTTTTTTTAAAAAACTGTCTTCAACAAGAAAGATAAAGAAAATAATTCAGAAAGACTAGAACATGAGGGAAAGAATACATGCTAAGTATATATATATCCAAATCAGTGGGTCCAGGTTGTCTAGATTACAAGGGGAATTAACAAACAGCATTACTATACCGCTGACAATTATTTTTTGAAAAGTCTTGGAAACAAAAGGAGATATCAGAAAAGTGGGAAAAGGCAAATGTATGACTCTTCAAAAAATAAACGAAGAGTGAGCTTGGAAAAATGCAAAGTAATAAACCTGGAGTAGGGAAAATAATCCAAAACGTGGCTATTCAATGGGAAATTAAAAATGGAATGTAGTAATGATAAAAAAGGGTGAGAAGCACAAGTGCAATATGCTCTATTGCCTTTACCCGGCTAAGTAAACACAGTGCCTCTTTCTGCACCAGCTGAAGAGTCTGTGTAATCTTGGCTTCTCCAATCAGAGTAAATTCCAGCAATGCATTCAGAGGTGACACAGGTGGCCTCCAGCAAAGTACCTCCTAAATGAAGAACTTAATTAGCTGTGTCAGAATAGATCAGTGTCATCACTAGATTCCTGCAGCTACATTACTGCAGTAAAATAAATAGCTGTTCATTTTTTTTTTGTAAGACCTCACAATAAAACTCTAGCTGTGCCCAAATGATTACACCTGCAAGTGGGACAAATGTGGTGCCTAGGATCATATGGTGTTAGTTCAGTTACCTGTGCTGTCTCAGTCATGGTCACCCAATTATCTCTCCTTGCTATCCCAACCCTTCACACATGTATGCATGCACAAACACACACAGACACAGACCTGCACATTGTTAGTCTGGTATCTCACTCCAATTCCCAGGGGAGAGAAATAGCTCAGTGGTTTGAGCATTGGCCTGCTAAACCCAGGGTTGTGAGCTCAACCCTTGAGGGAGTCATTTGGGGATTTAGTTGGGGATCAGTCCTGCTCACACATATACTGGCAGTGCCAGCAGAGAGGCCAAAAACTGAATGGACAATTGAAACAGAGGCCAGTCTACGACAACCGAAAAGCGATTTAGATACGCAGTCAGCTACGAGAATAGCATAAGCCTGAAATCGATTATCTAAAATCGATCACTTCACTCCGCTTCACTGTGCGGGATCGATGTGCGCGGCTCGCCATGTCGATTCCGGAACTCCGTTGGTTTTGGTGGAGTTCCGGAATCGATGTAAGCACGCTCAGGGATCGATATATCGCGTCTAGATGAGACACGATATATCGATCCCCAAGCAATCGATTGTAACGCGCCGATATGGCGCGTCGTATAGACGTGGCCAGAGTTACTTTCTCCACTTCTAGATCAGGACTGAATCATGTTGGGGGATGGTGTGAGGAAACCAGTCTTGTCACAGACTGTGTTGTACCTGTTCTTTGGATATTAGCATCTCTAGAATTATTAAATTTGTACATTTCCACTAAAAATATATGCATAGATATCTAAATGGTCATCTGGCAAGTGGGTTATAGAAATTGCTGATAAGCCATCTGACATTTCTTATGGTCTACTTTCTCATAAACCTCAGGTATCATTTTCAAAAATCACATAATCCTGGGTCCTGTTATTTTGAGACAATCAAACCCAAATGACCCATTCAAATTAACAGATTAGATGAATTGTTGATCTAATCTAATGGTAATTCCTGTTTTGTTCTACAACCTCACAAAAAATTAGGTATCTTTTAAAAAAAATTACATATCCCTTTTGCCTTTTACAACAATCAAACCCAAATGATCACATTTTCAAAGCTGGCCATCAAAATATACACACGTCTGATGTGTTGCACAAATTCTGCATTTATATACATAAATGGGTAATTATATAGCTACCCATTTACACTCACAGATGCAAGGTTTTATGGATGCAGGAGGGGCAAGCATTTGAAAATTATGGCCAATTTCTTTAAAAAGCTCAAATTCTAGCTGGATAAATTGAATATTGTAGGGAATGCCCATTTTTTCTTTCCCTTCCATTCCTATTATAAGTACTTTCCTAAAGTATAATGGGAAAAGGAAAAGAAAAGTTTAAGACTAAAAAAACCCCAAACTAATCTGTAGGCATTGGAGGTTACAAAAAGAAAAAGCACAAGCAGAATCAATACTTAATTAATGTCCTTTAACTCCCTGCTGTAAGAGAAGTTTCACAGTCATTAACTGCCAATGCAACTTTTGCTGCAGGGAGAAAGCAAAGGCTAAAGCTGAAGTGAAGTGTGTAAAAGTCAGGGTGCAAAAAAAGGTGAAAGATAGGAAACTCTTGACTTCAAAACCAAATAAACAAAGCCAGATGAACTAGTCGAGAGAGGAGGAGGAGAGAACCTAAGACTATTTTTTTTTACCATTGGCTAAATCTTGCTGACCTTACTTAGGCAAGGCTCCCACTGAAGCCAAAAGAAGTTTTTTCCTTAATAAAGCACTGCAGATTTGTGTCCGATAATCCTACCCTTCCTGCTGAATCGG
>NW_027426237.1:0-2047 GCF_003597395.2 Chelonoidis abingdonii
TAATCCCCAGGTCCTTTTCTGCAGAACTGCTGTTTAGCCAGTCAGTCCCCAGTCTGTAGCAGTGCATGGGATTCTTCCATCCTAACTGCAGGACTATGCACTTGTCCTTGTTGAACCTCATCAGATTTCTTTTGGCCCAATACTCCAATTTATCTAGGTCACTCCTGACTCAATCCCTACCCTCCAGCGTATCTACCTCTCCCCCCAGCTTAGTGTCATCTATGAACTTGCTGAGGGTGCAATCCATTCCATCAACCAGGTCATTAATAAAGATGTTGAACAAAACCGGTTGTTGCTCCTTCGTGCACTCCTGTTGATACTGCCACACCTGAAAAGGTTCTGAGCACCCATGACCACTGATTTAGGTTCCTATATACATTCTGTCTGCCATAGTCTTCCACAAGCCTAATATCTCCAATCACTACTACCAATGTGCTTCCCCACACCCATATCTAGGCAGAAGCTTTAAAAAACATAAATCAGCCCTAAAAGTGAAATGGTTCAGGCTGACAAGCAGATGAGGCACAAGGACATATTTTGTGTTTAGCACTGTTAGTGTCTCATGATTCTAAGATATCAAATCACAGAATTAGAGAGACAGGTTAGTATTCCCCAGACAATCACCCAAAAGGAAAGGTCTCCTGACAATACATGGGTGTTCTTTTATTCAGAAGGAGTTCATTGTAATGGCTCTTGTGTGGCTAAAAGGCTGCACAGCACTTTGAAAATTTATGAGTAGGAGTATAAATGGTTCACTTGTAGACAGGCTATCCTGTAAAGGGGACCATGGTTAGTTTTCAGAGGGCAAAAGAGAAGTTTGAGTGGGCTGATACATTAACTAGCAGAAATGAGAAAGAGCATAATGAGGAAGTGCATTGCAGAGTAAAAGGTAGAAGAGGAGGAAAACAAAGGGCTCTCAGCCACTTTACTTGAGATCTCAAGGAACAGAGATATAAAATTGTCTTTCTTGTCCTGTATGTTGCCATTTAGGGGTGACTGGAAAGTCAGAGGGTTGGGGACTTTTATATAACTGAAACTATTTGAGGAGAAAAGCAGAATTGTGTGGAAGAAATTGAATACACCTCAACAACACTGACACAAGCAAGCGGACTGCTAATAAACCTTTGCAGCCAGCCCGTAGAGACTGGACATTCAGTCACTTTTATCTCCAAATAGGAGATTTAAAAGATTATTGTATTGCTTTAAACGATCAATTTTAAGCTTGGATGACCGCAAAGCTGCACATTTTATCCTCTCTGTTTATATCATTTATTTCCAAGTAAAGTTATAAAATGTACTTGTGAAATTCCATCAGTGTACAATATGTATCTATATTCCCAGGCAACTCCTCCCTACTCCCAGCCCCCATGCTTAGGTTGAGAGTACACATAAATAGTTTAAAAGCAAAAACTGCTCCAAGAATGTTGTAATAATCCCCAAAATAAGCAGTGCAAACCCAGGAATCTGACAGTTAAGGTTAATTTAAAAGAAATATAAACATGTTAAGGTATGGAAATGGACAATTAAGGCACCAAAACAATCTTAGCTCTGTATAGATGCCATGAGAAAAACAAATTACGAAGAAAGTTAATCTATATCTTTAAAAATCAGCTGAATCTAATCTGGGAACATAAAAAATTCCACCACAGAGCAGAACTAAGGTTAAATAAATAGAGGTTGCACAACAAACTCAAGTATCAACATTACCCCTGTGATTACCATTCCTGTGGGGTTCCGCTTCCAGCTCCATCAGCTTTATCGCCCTCCTTCTCCCTCTTTTGAAAAGAATAAACACTTCTTTTTTTGCTGCAAGGAGTAGTAAGATATTAAGGTGACACTGTCACCTACTCCTCCACAGTCATACATGACCATAGGTCAGACTGTTCTTCCTTTCCCTGGGCATCAAGATTTTGTTGCCCCTCTTTGTCATGGGCAACATAAGAACAGCCATAATGGAATAGACCAATAGCCCATTATCCTGTCTTCCAACAGAGGTCAATGCCAGTGCTTCGGAGGGAATGAACAGAACAGGGAATCATCAAGTGAT
>NW_027426238.1:0-1730 GCF_003597395.2 Chelonoidis abingdonii
ATTTCATTGGGTGACCCCTGGTTCTTGTGTTATGTGAAAGGGTAAATAACACTTCCTTATTCACTTTCTCTGCACCATTCATGATCTTATAGACCTCTGTCATATCCCTCCCCCCTTAATCATCTCTTTTCTAAACTGAACAGCCCCACTCCTTTTAATCTCTTCTCATACAGAAGCTGTTCCATATTTCTATCATTTTTGTTGGACTTTTTCCAATTCTAATATATCTTTTTTTGAGATGGGGTATCCAGAACTGCAGGCTGTATTCAAGATATGGACGTACCATGGATTTATATAGTGGCATTGTGATCTGTTCTGTCTTATCTATCCCTTTCTTAATGGTTCCTAACATTGTGTTAGCTTCGAGTGCTGCTGTACATTGAACAGGTTTTCAGAGAATGATCCACAATGACTCCAAGATCTCTTTCTTGAGTGGTACCAGCTAGTCTTGACCCCATCATTTTGTATGTACAGTTGGGACTGTGTTTTCCAATGTGCCTCACTTTGCATTTATCACCACTGAACTTCATCTGCCATTTTGTTGGAGTCAGAAGCTCACAGAGGGGATGTTATAGCATTAACGGGAAGAGGAGAAATGTGAAAGTGGTTTGAGCTGGAGTTTTGGGGTTTTTTTGGTCACAACCTGACTGTCAAAACTGATGCTGGCAATTCACCCACTTGGCGCTGGTACCAATGTATGGTTATCAGGGTTTGCCAGGATCAGGAGTGCACTTGATTTTAATTGCCTGCATGTAATTATGCAATTGAACATTGCCCTTTGATCAATTAAGCAATGCCATCTCATCAGCTTCCCAACCGAGTCAGATGGGGGGTTTCCAAGTGGTTAGCCCAGGCCTGGGTGGCAACTAGCGGGGTGACATAAGAAGAGGGGAGGAAGAACAACTTGGTGACACAAGACTGTGATTTGAGGCATGAGCTGATCACTAGAGAGTGTGTCATGAGGGAATCTATTCTTGGTTATGATTCATTGATAATGATTAGTTCTTTTATTATGCACTTATTACCTATATTTCTAATTCAGCCAACACCCTGGTATCAGTACCCGATTGGGATAAAATCACACCCCTGGGACAGGAGAGTTACCTGTCTTCTACAGCATCTGGGACCAGCCAAGATCAGCTGCAGAATACTGCTCTACAAGGGGCATGATCCCTGAGTCCTCATGATGCTCAGAGTCAGAACTAAAGGCAGTATCATCTCTTTGACCCTCTGTCTCACACACCCATATGAATTTATAAACGAATGCAGTTAGTTTTCCTATGGGCTGGGAGGAAGAAAGAGAGAATGTTATTGTTCCTTTTGTTTTAAAACCCATAGGAAGTGCTCAGATGCTCTGGAGGCAGGGAGCCATCTGAGTAGCTAGGCAGACAGATGGATGATAGACAAACAGAAAGGTGGGTCTCACTGCATCCTTCCAACTTCTCCAAAAACTCTAAGATTTATTATTGATGAGGACACCTGGAAATCTGAATGATGAAAACTAAAGTTACAGAAATTGTTATTTCCAGCTAATAACTCTGTAAAACCCCAGACCTTCCACTCCCACCATCCCTCTGTTCACCCAGTCCTACTCACTCATCTCCAGGTTGTCAACCCCATCCCTCGATCCACCCCTCATCCCTACCCCACCTCACCATCCACCCTACCCCAACCCTCTATCCCCCACCCCCTCATTCCCATCCTACTCCATCTCTTATTCCTCCACCCTA
>NW_027426239.1:0-2342 GCF_003597395.2 Chelonoidis abingdonii
ATTTTGCTTAAAGGTACAGACAACATTTCTTTAATCCTTTCTATTCTTACAATAGAATTCATTCTACTTTCACAGGTCTTAATCTGCCCACTTACATTTTAGAGTAGACAGTACTAGTTAGTCTATTTCTGAGCACTGCCAGTGGAAGACAGAGCACGTAAAGCTTAGCTCATGCTTTTACTTCTTGAGCTGCCATTCTGCTGAAGTGTGGCTTTCATTTTGTCAAACACAACATAACTGATGATAAAGGATCTTGCATCATTCCAGTCTATGGGCATTTTTCCATTGGCTTGACAGGGAGCAGGATTAAGTTCTTAGATATCACCGTAGAATAGTCGGTGTGAAAAGGTGGTTTTGTTTAGTTGTGCAGCAAGATCTCTCTTTGTTATGTTTTTACTTAACAAAACAGCTAAGAGGAGATTTCTAAAACATAAATGGCAACTAGGCCCCTAATTCCTATTGATTTGCAATAAGAATTAGGCACCTAGCTGCCATTTGTGCCTTTGACAGGTCTCCCTTTAAATGGAAAAATGACTGATTTCTGATAGGGGGTTGAAGAAGAAAAAGAAATTACATGAAAAGGTAGCAAGTGCTAATGATTTCCTATCTCTCCTCTTCCCAAAGAAGTTCTCCACAAATCAAAAGAAATTAAATGATATATTTTAATATCATTGCAGGCTAAGTTTGACCTTTAAATATTAGTTTTTAAATATTAATGAAATTCCAGGAGGAAAGCAGACTGACAGGTGTATTACAAGTCAGACAAAATAGCACAGTAAAATTCTATGCTGCTTTGAAATTCCCATTAGTGGTAACGAGATATGCACATATAACTCCACACTCTGATCTGACAACGTACTCTGAAAAATCCAAACAGAATAAATGAACAGGAAATTGTGTTAAAAGTAATTATTCTTATTTCACAACCTTTGGGGGTATATTTAAAGAAGCAAAAATCAGACAGCTACCTTTATGTAAGTAGATTTGGAATTTTTTTTTTTTTAATTAACTCCTTTATCGCATTCATTTCCTGAAATATTTTTACCCAGAAAGCCCTCTTCCATTCCACTAATTTAGGCAAATCTTAATCTTCACATAATTCTTCTAAGCAGCTCACAACACTATTCTCTATTCATCAGAGATAACCTCTCAAGTTTGCCCTGTGTACTAGCATGGTTTGACTTTGGTGCTATTGAAGTTGTCTGGGAATAGCAAAACGCGCGCACACACACACACCAAAAAGCACCACCACGTACAAACAATATAAACACTATATCATAAAGTTCAGTATTGTAAGTAAGAATCAAATTGTCCAAGTGGTCTTAACCTGCTCTTCACCTCTTCATTCAAGATCTTGTAGATACACAGATGTCCAAAATTGTATTCCAAAACAAGGCAGAATTAGACAAATTAGGTAGGGAGATACCTAACTGGTCAATTTGTATCCAAATAATCTAAATATTGAAGATTAAAAAACATAGGAATTTAAAATTGGGCAAAGAAAACACTGAGCATGCAAATATACAGGCTGTTTTGAAAATGTGACCCAGAGAGTCTGGCTTAAACCCAGAGAAGACAAGAAATTCAAAATTAAGAAGAGCTTAACTCTGTTCCCTTAGAGATATGCATTATCACAGAGCATATGTTGTTTAATGAAAAGATGACACAATGACTTGCAAATATTTTATTTACAAATCCAGCATAGTTAATTATCTGGCAGGATGTAAATGTTCATATTAGGAGCCATGAAGGTGAAATGCCTTCAAACACCTGAAAAAAGAAATATCCTGCCTTAACATAGACTTCTTGTGGCGTTCTGTTTTTAAATCTAGAAATGCTTTTCATCTATAGGGCCAGATTCATTTTGAGCAGTACTTTACTCTGTCAGAAGTTAAATCAGTGGCACTACTGGTGGAACAAGGAACTAATCAATGTTAGTAACGGTATCAGAATCTGACACAAAGGCCAGATGGTGAACCCTTTACTCCCATTGATGAGCAGTTAATGGGACTGCTAGTTCAAGTGAATTCAACAGGACTTCTTTTGCGAGTAAATGCTCACTGGGGGTGAGTAACAGTTTCATGATCTGTCCCATAGTGACCACAGAATCATAGAATATTAGGGTTGGAAGAGACCTTAGGAGGTCATCTAGTCCAATCCCCTGCTCAAAGCAGGACCAACACCAACTAAATCATCCCATGCAGGGCTTTGTCAAGCCAGGCCTTAAAAACCTCTAAGGATAGAGATTCCAAAACCTCCCTAGGTAACCCATTCCACTGCTTCACCACCCTCCTAGTGAAACAGTGTTTCCCAATATCTAACCTAGACTTCCCCAACTGCAA
>NW_027426240.1:0-1892 GCF_003597395.2 Chelonoidis abingdonii
GAATCTCCATCTCTGGAGATATTTAAGAGTAGGTTAGATAAATGTCTATCAGGGATGGTCTAGACAGTATTTGGTCCTGCCATGAGGGCAAGACTGGACTTGATGACCTCTTGAGGTCCCTTCCAGTCCTAGAATCTATGAATCTGGCTTGCTCAGATCCAAGGAATGCTAAGACAAGGGAAGGTGCATATCAGTCACCACTGTAGAAGTCCTTTTTGGATCACAGGCTTCAAAAAGCCTGTGATTCAAAGTCCCACAGACCTAGGAAGTACCATATCCAGATAAACGCTCAACTCTGCAGCTCTGGTCTTCAAAGTTGAACCCAGAACTGACCTGGATTTTAGAGTTGGAACCACAGAGGCCACATCAGAGTCAGATCGATCCAGTAAGTCTAATTTACAGGATCTGGCACCGCTAACAGTGACCATCTTCTTCACCTTCTTTCTTGGAACTGATAGAGCCAGAGCCAAGGGTCTAGGATCCTTAGAAAGCAGATAGTCATTTTCCCACCAACAATGCTTCAAAGCCTTGACAACTTTAACAGAAGGATCTGGAGTAAGAATTGATGAAGAGCCCGACATCTTGGAACTTTTAGGCAGCTTGCTTACTAGAGAAAGCCACAGGCACCAAACCTAGTCTCTTAGGCTTCACATCTGATGACCACCCAAGAACCAGAGGGTTTAGCAGCTAGAAGGTACTTAAAGGAAGTACTTGCATCTATTCTGCCCCTCTTTAAATGCTCTGGGCACCAACGTCCAGCAAATGAAACACACAGAAGGAGAATGACTTTCCCCCAAGGACTTCAGGCACCTAATATGATTGCCCGTCATTGGGAAGACAGATGAGCATCAAGCATGTCTTTTAAATCCCATTTCTTTTTCTTTGGTTCTGCCATAACACAGAACCAAACCTACCAACTCTACAAAACCATCTACACTTATTACTATACTTAAATTACACTACACACTAAAAACACCACCACAAAAACTATCAAATGTACTATCAATGGAGAAAAAACCCTGGATCTGAATGAATCAGAGCAGTTAATTTCCATTCAGCATAGCAGTTGAAAGAAACTGCGGTGGTAGAGGACCCTCAGCACTCCCTTATATGGCCTTGTGCTCAGAATGTTCAAAAACACTGAGGGGAAGTATAGGAGAGGGCGCACCACTGTTCCAATGAATACTGCTCGGAGAAGGTTCTACCGTTAGGCACCACCAGGCAATGAAATACCCATAAGTGGGAATACACAGAGCCATTCGAAGAGGTTAATGTACATGACATGCAGTGACTGCCTGGACTAAAATCCTTTTATTTATCTCCAGAATAGTTACCAATAGGGCAGTGCAAGAATCCTTAAATCAGGCCTCCACAACATACGGCCCGCGGGCCGCTTGTGACCCTCGGAGGCTCACTGTGTGGCCCCGCAGGGGGATTCTAAATCCCGCGCACAAGGCGCTCTGTGGGCAGCCCAGAGTCCTTTGAATCCCGGCCGCGGCTGGGATATAAAGGTCTCAGGGCTCCCCTGGCTACGGGCAGCCCAGAGTCCTTTGAATCCTGGCCACAGCTGAGATTTAAAGGGCTCAGGTTCCCCTCAGCGGCAGGAGCTCTGGGTCTTTTAAATCCCTGCCCCAGCCCCGCAAAGCTCCAGGTTCCCCCAGCCCCCGGAGTCCCGGGCCATTTAATTTGCCCCTGAGGGCTCCCAGCCACCTCTTCAGCTGGGAGCCCCTGGTTGATTTAAAATAAAGTATTACCTTCCCACCTCCAACCTTCCTTTTTGGCCCACAGCTGTTTTGGTGGGGCCGGCGCTAGGGAAGGAGGGTTTGTTTCCACAGGGCTGCATGGCGCTGGGGTGGGGAGTTTCCACGGGGCCAGGAGGTGCTGGGGGGGGG
>NW_027426241.1:0-1179 GCF_003597395.2 Chelonoidis abingdonii
TGGCTCTGGGAGGGGAGTGGGGGCTGGTGGGTTAGAGCAGGGGGGGCTGGGAGCCAGGACTCCTGGGTTCTCTCCGTGGATCTGGGAGGGGAGTGGGGGCTGGTGGGTTAGAGCAGGGGGGACTCAGAGCCAGGACTCCTGGGTTCTCTCACTGGCTTTGGGATGAGTGAGGGGGCTGGTGGTTAGAGTGGGGGGCAGCTGGGAACCAGGACTCCTGGGTTCTCTCCCCAGCTCTGGGAGAGGAGCACGGTCTTATGGGTTAGCGCAGGGAGGCACAAGGCTTAAGTGAAATCATGCAGCCAACACCAAGTTGCGTCTATGGGTAGCAAAATACCTGTGTCCCCCAAACCCTGCATTGGACAGGAAGGGGTTAAAGGACAGCTGTGGCTTTAATTAACCCTGATCAACAGTTAAGGCCTGGGAAGGGATAGCTCAGTGGTTTGAGCATTGGCTTCCTGATCTCAGGATTGTGAGCCCAATCCTTGAAGGGGCCATTTGGGGCTTGGTCCTGCTATGAGCAGGGGGTTGGACTAGATAATTTCCTGAGGTCCCTCCTAACCCTGATTATGATTGAAGAACTGACCTAGCCCCAAGGCCTTTGAGAGAGAGCCAGAACAGAGGACTAGGAGAATAACCTCACCACCACCCTGGTCTAACAGCTAGGTTTCTTCCATCTGCCTCAAAGCCGCTGCTGCCTTTTCGTGCTGCCGTACCGGCGTTGAAGAGGGAACCTGATAGAACCGGATATTATAATTAAAAGGTGTATAAAAGGACAGGTGCAGAGTCCTGCACTTAGGAGGGAAGAATCCCATGCACTGGTACAGGCTGGGGACTGACTGGCTAAGCGGCCGTTCTGCAGAAAAGGACTTGGCCCTTACAGTGGATGAGAAGCTGGATATGAGTCAGCAGTGAGCCCTTGTTGCCAAGAAGGCCAACAGCATATTGGGCTACATTAGTAGGAGCATTGCCAGCAGATTGCGGGCAGTGATTATTCCCCTCTACGCGTCCCTGGTGAGGCCACACCTTGAGTATTGTGTCCAGTTTTGGGCCCCCCACTACAGAAGGGATGTGGACAAATTGGAGAGAGTCCAGCAGACGACAGTGAAAATGATCATGGAGCTGGGGCACATGGCTCACGAGGAGAGGCTGAGGGAACTGGGGTTATTTAGTCTGCAGAAG
>NW_027426242.1:0-1579 GCF_003597395.2 Chelonoidis abingdonii
GATTTGATAGCACCTTTCAGCTACTTGAAGAGAGGTTCTAAAAAGGATGGAGCTCGGCAGTTCTCAGTGGTGGCAGATGACAGAACAAGAAGCAATGGTCTCAAGTTGCAGTGGGGGAGGTTTAGGTTGGATATTAGGAAACACTATTTCTCTAGGAGGGTGGTGAAGCACTGGGATGGGTTACCTAGAGAAGTGGTGGAATCTCCATCCTTAGACATTTTTAAGGCCTGGCTTGACAAAGCCCTGGCTGGGATGATTTAGTTGGTGTTGGTCCCACTTTGAGCAGGGGGTTGGACTAGACAACCTCCTTAAGTCTCTTCCAACCCCAATCTTCTATGATTCTATTATTCTAAGACCTTAAAGAGCACAGTTCTGTCAAAGATAATAATTATAATTTTTGCTAATCCATTCTATGTACATCCTAGTGTTTTCTTATTGGATTATCATTACACTGCCTTTTGACCAAGTTGTCTCCTACATGATTAAAGGTAATCTTATCCCAGCCATGTGAATATAAAAGGCTATTAGAGTTAGTTGGGAAATATTTATCAGCCCTTGAGGAAAATTTTGACTGACAGAATACAAACCCAAAAGTTTTGGAGTTTTGTTTTTTCTACAAAGTCAATTTTTTCCACAGAAAGCAGACACTTCACACAAAAAAAGTGTGTGAAAACCTGGTTTTCCAACATAAAAAAGCCCCTAAAACCTATTCCTTCCCATCTGTATCTCCTTGCATTTTCAATAAAGGATTTCATCTGCCATCGTGCTATCCATTCACCTCACTTTAGTAAGTTGCTCTAAATTTTCTCATTGTCTTCTCTACTCTATTTTTAAATCATCAGCAGATTTTATAAAAAGATATAAACAGTGAAGTGGAAAAATCAGGGTATTGAATACCAACTGCATGTGACATACCTCCTTAGCAAAAAGTTTAATAATGGTAATAGTGAACATTCCTGCTCTGTGTTTTGTGGCATAACCAATCTGCAATCCACAGTGGCACTTCACCTGCCACCCTGATATCTTTTTCTTAGTACCCTCTTGAGGGACTCAGTCCAAGTCTAATGTAAATCATATGAAAATATACACAGGAATGACTGGGAACATTTTGGAAGCAACATTTTGGAAACATCTACAAAATTATGGAAAAAGATTCAAAATATCTGAAGCAAAGTTAAAGCATTAGAGCTCAAAAGCCTCTTTGACGTGAAGTCAGAAGGATAGGAATATTTAAAGCAACAAGGAAAAATCTGTTCTCTCTCTAGAGCAATCAAAACAGCTAACTTGACATTTCTGATCCCCAGACTGATCAAGATTAGGTTTGCCAGAGAAGCTACATTTAGTAATATTCCCCAAAGATCAATTCATGGAACGGCGGTCATTCACATTAGTCTTCAAGAAGACCTGTAGCTCTGGCTATCTAACTATAGGCAAAGTATTTCACAGACAGTTAAACTAGGAGGGGAGCTGTCATAAAGAGATAGTAGGAGTTAATAGAACAGAAGTACTTTATATCTCTTTTGACTGTAAAGGGTTAACAAGTTCAGTAAGCCTGGCTGTCACCTGACCAGAGGACCAA
>NW_027426243.1:0-1776 GCF_003597395.2 Chelonoidis abingdonii
ATCTGATTTTTTTTTTTTTTTTTTTTTTCCCCCCCCTCCCCCTGCAGTGTCCCAGGCCCTGAATTTTGTGTCTGTTACTAGTGGAATTCTGATGTGCTCCTTCACAAAACCAAACTAGCCGCTATGGTTTTTGAAGTAATACTGGCACATGATTGCCTTTCCTGAAAATCACAAGCAGTGTGCTGTTCCAGTCTTCGAGGATCCCACAGGGAAGTGGCTCTTCTGTTGCCCAGGGAGTACACAGCACATCCTTCTTGGCTGTCACTCCAGAAGAAATAACGGGGCAAGCAAAGTGCCTAGCTTGCTCTGTGTTGTGCACATGGCACTGACGTAGGGGCTAGGGATATCTCTAATAGGAATTAATAAACTACATTTGTTATATCACTCTCAGATATATTCTGCAGGAAAAGAAAACAGTGCTAAAGAATGACAAACCCCAGTTAGGTCATTGGGCCACCCAAAGCCATTTTGGTATTTTAGAAATGTTTTTGTAGAGTATGTTGAAGAGTGTATTTAAAAACTTTCATTAATACTGTGAAGTAGCCACTAGACAACTTCCCAGTTTCCTGGCAGCTGACACCCGGGACTGGCTAACTTCAAAGATTCCCATGGCAATTACAGGCACTGTATGATGGAGGGACCAGATTATAACAGCAACTTTCAACACATTCAGACATGTCCCACCTCTCTCACAGCCGTGCCTTTCACTCTGATATGGGTCCTGTCCTCTCTCCTGACTTCTTGAAATAGGCAGGGGACTTACTTCAACAGTAGAGGCCAGAGGGATAAGCTGGGCCAGAGTAGCACTGTGCTCAAGAGTCAGCCAAAAAAATTGGAGTCAGGAAGCATAAAAGTAGTCATCTGCTTTTTTGGGGGGCAGGAGGGTAATGGAACAACTTCAGATAGTGACAAGATAGCTTAGGAGATGGGAAGGGAAATTAGGATGTCTACCTTTCTAAAGGGGAAGAGGAGGCAGGAAGTGAGATGAGGGGTATGGTGGATCTTTTTGTTTGCGCACAACTCAAGGAATTGGACTTATGTGCACCGATGCGCACATACTCAGCATATGTGTATTCTTCTTCAGTACACAATGCTGAGGGCGAATATACTCATACATAGGGTCTGAAGAATTAATCACTCCTGTGTTAGGGAAGAAATCAAATACCCTGAAATAGGTTTTTAAACAGAGGCAGTGATTCAAATACAGTGAACTAGCAGCTTCATCATAATCCCTAAATTTGACGTGATCTTTGTGTCCTGGATCCCATGAGCCTGTTTTGTATGTTGACAAACACAATGAAAACTCTTACTTTTTCTCTTTCCAGCTATAGCAACTCAAGCGAGCATGGAGTTTCGTCGGAAAGGATCGCAAATGTCAACAGACACCATGACTTCCAATTCCACATTTGATTCAAGTGATTTTCCTGATAACTATGAAGCAGGAAGAGCAGAGGCATGTGGAACACTATGTAGGATATTTTGTAGCAAGAAGACTGGGGAGGATATACTGCCAGCTTACTTATCCCGGTACTAAAGCATCTTCCAGTTGCTTTCTTGCTGTAATTTTGTGGTGAAAATCTAATTTATTTTGAGTAAACAGCATCCAGTTTGCTCCTGATTCTTGTAATGCCAATCAGTGGATAATTGTTCAGGTCTTTAAAGATGCTGCATCTAGGAACCTCTGTTTAATCAAGGGGGGATTTCTTGCCCCCTCTCATGACCTCAGTTATATCAGGGTTTTCTTGAGGATGCAGAATATGTCCCTTCCTTTTGATG
>NW_027426244.1:0-1248 GCF_003597395.2 Chelonoidis abingdonii
ACTTTTTTTTCCTTCTCTAATGTTAAATTATAAATGACTTTCAGCACTTTGCACCCACGAAAGCTCATGCTCCAAAACGTCTGTTAGTCTATAAGGTGCTACAGGATCCTCTGCTGCTTTTACAGATCCAGACTAACACGGCTACCCCTATGATACTTGATGTAAGATGGTGAATGAGGGTGCTTGTGTGCTGCCTGATTCACCAGGCTTTAAAATAGTCCCACATGCTTGTTGCCATTAGGCAACTCCTGAGGGGCAGCAGTTGTAAGATGTCTCTTCTTCACGTGGGCTGCTGCGGAGTCTAGTGAGAGGATCTGTGCTCCTGGAAAAAGCCAGTGATATTTAAGGCCAGGTCTACTCTACCAACCCATGTCAGTATGACTATGTCACTCAGGAGTGTGAACAATCCACACCCCTGAGTGACATAGTTATACCGAAACACCTTCCTGCCCCCCAAATGTAGACAACACAATGTTGATAGGAGAATTTCTCCCACTGACATAGCTACCGCCTCCCGGGGAGATGAATTAACTACACTGATGGGAGAAGTTTTATTAGAAGTGTAGGAGTGTCTTCACTAAAGTGCCACAGCAGTGCAGCTGCACTGCAGTAGCGCTGTATGTGAAGACAAGTCCTCAGAGTCTTTGCTGTGGGTGAGGATTTAGAAACAATCCCGCGGTATAAACTAAAAACATCTTCATGATACTCTTGCTACTTGTTCTTTTTAATTCCTTCTCTCTTTGCTGCAAGCTATTTTCTGTAATGAAAGAGTGTGTTAAAATTGGAAGTTCTTCAAAAAGAGTTAACACTGACATTCCAGGTCTTTTGTAACAACAAAATGTTTTTTTAAAAAAGGCATGGGGTTTTAATTTTTATTGAAAGAATAAAAAGCTTAATAACTGCAGGTTTTAAAAAAAAAAGGCTAATGTTATAACACAAATTAAAATAAGGGTTAATAATGTTCAAAAGAGAAATATAGGCAGTGGTCATAGGACAGAAAGAGAAATAGACCATGGCTTATGCACTATACAAAAACAGAATTACAAAACAACACCACACACTTGTGCTACTTCCCTCCCCTATCTGTCCATTTCTGATATGTTTTCTGTTTAGATTCTGATCCTCTTACTGGGAATCTACGTGGGTAGACTCATGCATCTGTGCAGAGTCCCATTGCAGTCAATAGCGTTTCACACAGGCATGAGGATCAGTTGCTGTATTGATGCCTTAATTTATAAACTTTGGCTT
>NW_027426245.1:0-1666 GCF_003597395.2 Chelonoidis abingdonii
AATAATTTAATTAATAATTTTACATGTAAAATTACCATTTTTATCTTATGGATTCATATATTATATATATTAAATACGATGTTTTTCATATTATTTAATGTACAAATACAAAATAAGCCTTGAAAAATTGTTGGAGCCCGCCACACTCTTCTGAAAACATGAACGTGCTACTGGCCACAAAAAAGTTGGGGACCACTGATCTAACAGGTCTTTTCCTCTCTTCTATAAGCCTACGTCACAAAACTTTAAAATAAAAGGAGACGGTGTGTTACCCACAACTACATTTTCAACTTTAAAGATATACTGAATGTATTTTTTTTAATTCTTTGCTTTTAGACATGTGTAGTGTGTACAGAGTTCAAGGTGGACATACTCAAGAGTTTAATGATAGAAATACTAATCTCATTAAATAACTTGGGGACATGAGCTTCTTGCACAAGATCTTTGGATGAGACCTCATGATCTGATTCTGACTATGAAAACAACAAAGTTTGCTTGGGTCTAGCTTTGTCATTATCTGAAATTGCCATGCTGGCAGTATCTGGAGTAAAGGTCACAGCTACTTTCCTTCTAAAGAACTACCTTCACAAGGGAGTTATTCAAGAGAGCCTGTTAAAATTCACACCTCTACGTTAATCCAAATTAACCTTCAAGAGTAGACAAGCCCTAAGAGATGGGGTGTGACAGAGAATCGGAGAGAGAGGCACAAAACAAGCAGGTGCCATTAGGAGGAGAGCTGAGACCTGAGCACTCCCAAACTTAGGGCAAGTTTGGATCTGGATGGGGACTTCACAACTGGGCCATAGCCAAAGCCAAAACCTGATCCAAACCTATCCAAAACCAGGGGGAGCCCAGATCACCCCAATACAAACCTTGATCCAAATCTGTCCAAAATCTGGGGGAGCCTAGATCCCTGGCATTATTATGTCCATTAATATACCATTATTTATGGTATTGGTCACAGACCCCAGTATGGGCCTTGTTGTGCTGAGACTATACACGCTACACACACACACACTGCACAGAACACACACGGAGAAATTGTGTACTATGTACAGTGTGTGTGCACTGAGCACACTGTACACAGTACAGAGTGCACTATACACACAAATAGCGCAGACACTACACACAGAGCATATTGTACAGACAGTACACATTACACACAAATAGCATGCACACTGTACACAGAGCACACTGTATACACTACACACACTGTACTGTGTGTATGCACAGAGTACACACAGAGCACACTGTACACACTACACACACTGTACTGTATGCACAGAGTACACGCAGAGCACACTGTACACACTACACACACTGTACTGTGTGTATGCACAGAGTACACGCAGAGCACACTGTACACACCAATAGCGCCACACCACACAGACAGCCCAGAGGTGGCCAGACCTCCATTATTCGCTTGCCGGGCCCCCCCAGCCGCTTCCCGCCAAGCGGTGGGCTCGGGGTTTCCCAGACCGGGGCCCCGTCAGCCCGTGCGTTAATCGGGCGCGGCTGCGGCTCGGCCCCTGGAGCGCTCACCTGGCGGCGGCCGTTGCGATGCCACCCCCGGGCGACAGAGCGGCGTCCGACAGGACCGGCTCAAGCAACCGCCTGAAAAAGCCGCCAATTATCTCGCCGGGCTCTGGGTGACGGACTGAGCCCG
>NW_027426246.1:0-1707 GCF_003597395.2 Chelonoidis abingdonii
CCCAATTATTGCTACATACTTTGAGACTATATCACAGTGTGATTGGTGGAGTTAGGCAACAAAAATACTTTTTGGTTAATTTAAACATATTTGAATTAGGTTTGCCACTTTGAAGTTTGATTGCAATGTAGTTTTGTTGGGGTTTTTTTTTTTTTTTTTACGTGGACGGGCTACAACCATTTTACATTCTAAAAAACCCACAGAAATTCCTCATACTACTTCCACAGCATAGAGACCGATTTCTATAAAGAAACCATGCAATCTTTTAAATTTACGTAAACAAGGAAAGAAATTAATGAAATAAATATTACATACAATCTCTTAAATTAAGATTTTTACTCATTTACAATAAAATAACCAAGTGAAGTTACAAAAGGCATATATTACTGTGAAAAGAACACACTCCACATTTCGCCGATTAATAATGGCAATCATAATTTAAACATAATAAAAGAATATATATCTATTGCTTTTCATCATACCCGATAAATACAGTATGAACAAATTACCAATGTATACTTTTCACAAGATAATAAATAAGTTAAATAGTTTCATATTGAGTTGTGCAGTGACTCATGCAATCAACTCAAACAGCTAAAAAAATTAAAAAAAAAAATCAGCAGTTATTCTCCAACAATTACAAACTAGACTCAGTTGAGTGCTTCCAAATAAAGCAACAAAAAATTGTTCTAAGCCAAACATCCACTAAGTGGTGGCAATGGAACCAACATTAAACTTTGGAATGGAAGTTTTAGCATTTGTTATAATATATATAGATTATATAAAAAAACCTAAAGGGTTGTTATCAAGGCATATTCTTGGCAGGATGTTGGATTTTTCTTTCAGAGGCTTATAGGTTTAGTACTGATGTGGGTCTTTATTTGAAATTGGCTTGAAAGACAAACTACTTATTAAATCCTGTCTTTTTTGTATATAAAAATGTGGAGAGGCTTGAAATGCAGAGCTCATGCCCCTCTGGATTGTTTGTTGCTTGCTTTCCGGTGGTGTGGGTATGTCTTGTTTCCCCCCCTCCCCATCTAATGCTTAAAAAAACCACACACAGATGGAATGGCTGCTGCTGCTGGTGCATATTATAACTAGTCTCCAAACAAACAAAAAAAAAAAATCCCCTTCTTCCAAGGTCTTTCTATAAAAATAGGTTTGTTCTGTTCATGTCGCCACTTGCCCTTTTGCAAATTTATATTTTGTTCATCTCTCGATATAAAAAGTTTCTCTCCTCGCTTTTTAATTTACTTGCTCAGCAATTAAACAAAACCAAACCCCAAAGGATCATCGAAGGACTGTGCGAGCTTGGCTAGTTCTCAAGGCTGCGGTCTCTGCTCCCGGGATTTATCCTGCCCCCTTCCGCGGGGTTCACCCCCTCCTCTCCGCTCCCCTCTCTCCGGCCCGGCTCCCCCTAGTCGTCGGAGATGGAGAGGCGGCTGAAGATGGGCAGGCGCCGGCCGGAGTCCAGGCTGGGGGACTCGGAGCCGCTCAGGCTGCCGGAGCTGAGGGAGCCGCTCAGGTAGCTCTCGCGGTCTGAGAGCGAGTCCGGGGGGCTGGGCGGCGCGTCGAAGACGGGGGACTCGGAGAGCCGGCGCAGGGGCTGGAAGCTGAAGGGAGGCGAGGCGGGCGGCGGCGGGCAACTCCCCCCGGGCGGCGGCGGCTGCTGCTGGCAGCGGTAGAAGGCGGCGGCAGCTACCGCGG
>NW_027426247.1:0-7435 GCF_003597395.2 Chelonoidis abingdonii
AACCCCCATTCATGCAAGGTCAGGGTGGTTGTTTGACCTATGCACATCAGCCACAAAGGCCTTTACAATCACATTTCTAGCCAATCGCGTAGTGATCAGGTACAGTTCATTCTGACCTCGGCTTTATCATCTTCCCCCGCGTAGCCAAGATTAATGGTTTGGTGCGTTGTTCTTAGGTTGGAGTCACTACTCGCCTGATGTTTATACCAGTGCTCATTGATCTTGTCCAAATGGTCATTTTGGCTGCTGTGAGATCCCAAATCTCTTTGTTATTAGGGCAGAAGTAATAAAGTGTAGTTATCCTGGTGATATGAATCAAGGACAGTAGAATGGTACTTAGCAATTCATGATTTCGGGACTCATTCGAACCTATATAAATCTCGTTAGGCAAGGGACATTGGCTCCAAAGCATAGTGAATTAAAAAAGATTGAAAATGAATACTTGTTTTTAGTCCCATGGATCTCCTTTAAAGTTTTTAACTACTGATGTTATGATCTTTTTTTTCTAGTTTGAAAATAAAACTCTTTATAATTCCATTGTAAGTTCACTTCTATGCCACAGATCTAAAATCACTAATGCTTCTGTGTAAATTGTAGGCATACTTTGACTGGTGGGCACTGGTATCACTTACACACTGAAAATTGTAAACAACTTCATAGTTGGGTAAAATGATCTTTTCTAGTCAGACTACAAAGAAATTTTGCAGAGTGGACTCAGGGACCACAGCTGGGGTGGGGGCCATGACTTTTGTGGCAAGGAACTGGACTGGTATGCAGTGAAAGTTCTGTGGGAAGGAACGAAAAAGAGCACTGGGGCTGTGGTACAGCACTTGCATACCCTTTCTTTAGCCTGTTTTACTGGAAGAATTAGCAGGGTGAGCTTGTCAGTCACAGGTCAATGGGTGGGTTTATGCAAATTCTGGACTCTAGAACCAGAGCTGGGGTGGAAGATGCACAACTTTTGTGGCACATGCACCACCTCTGCAACTAACCTTTGCTACCTCACTCCATAACATCACACACAGAGCAACCTTTTACCTCTCAGGACCAAAATATACCCTTAAAGAGATCTAATGGCATAAGCTTAAGACAAGCAATTTCAGGACTAACAACAATTCTAAGAAACTCAAAAATGCACCTGTTTTTACACACCAAGGAGAACAAAAAGGAAATCACCTGGAACAAACAAAAACAACCAGGACAGACACAAACAAACATCCACTCTTACCTCCCACAAGCTTTTAGCATTTGGAACCCATACCCCTTATTGGTGAGTAGTTTTCAGACGAGGGTCAAGCTCTCAGGTCTCAAATGCTAAGTACAGTTACTCTGTCCTTGATCCAAAATAAACAGGAAAATACATTGGATTACTCCTGCCCCAATAACAAAGAGACTGGGGATTCCACAGGAGCTGAAATGACTGTTTGGACAAGCACTCCCATCATGCAATCCAGGGTGGGTGGAACCATGCAAATGACATCAGCCCCAAAAGGCCTTTACAACAGATCACCAACGGATGGCAGGGGAGAGTTCATACTGACCCTGCTTAAACTAGATTGTGGCAAAAATTAAAAAACACTGAACGTTAAATCTCACCAAATGCAGGTCAATCCATCCTCATTGTCATATCCGCTCGTTATACTCCACATCTGTACGTAGCCCTCACATGGACAACATGCCCTCCTAACTCAATGTCTGTATGTTAACCTTTTACCCCCAGTCAGGGCTATTGCATATTCCTTATGCCACCCGATCTTAAACCGAACTTTGCACCCCCTGGGTAATCTGTACGTTGTTTCCTAATCACCAGAAACTTCTACATCTAAACGCTGTACCATACACTTTTTTTCTTTGAACGTCATCTTAATAGAATGTTGACATTTGTTCGAGGTCCCGGCTCCTGTTCCTTTGCAAGGCATGTGCATTTGCTCCGGGTTTTAGTCTGCTAAGACAGCGAGGGGGGGGCGATTGAGCAAGAGGCGCTTGCTTGCTTCAGACATGGATCCAAGGCTGAACCTCGTCCCCCACAAGCTGAAAGCTTAACTGAAGACGGTTTAAGAAGTGCTCCCGTCTCCGGCACTCAGCCTCCCAGCTCTCACTGGAGTCTAAACCCCAAATAGATCCCTTTTACCCTGTAGAAGCTGTAAAAACCTGTGACCAGGGCAGCTGCCTAGCTGCCTGCGCATCTGCCTGCCAGCGTGAGAGTCGCGTAAGGTGCTAATCACCCGAAATAGTAGGCGGCTTGCGTCGCGCACGGGTTGAGGGTAAACAAAGCCCCACGTAATGACCACAGTAAGGAACCACCGTGCTGGCGCGCAACAAATAACCCCACGAGGTGACGATCACCAACACAATCATCTCTATGCTGAGCATTACTCGTCTATATTCCTCTCGGACTCAACCGCACAATTACAACACTTACTGCTTGCACCAGCCACAGCCTCTGTCTGCCATGCCACCACTGCGGCCCGGACAGCAGGACATGTCTAGGAGAGCAGCTCCACAACCCCAGCGTCCCTAGTTTTGGGAGCTCATGATCTCTTGAGTGGAAAACAAAAGTAGAATGTTAGGTAGGAACTCTTCTATGCTATCCTCGTCAGGCGAGTCAGTGACCTGTGAGCAACCCTTAACTATCAAGCAGAGGAAGAGTCTCTCTATCTCGACTGATGCTACGCCATTTTTTTGTGTCCCTTCTTCCCCCGCCCCCACCGTTTCAGAAGGCAGGCTAGGCAGGCTGTTGGTGGGAAGGTGGGTCAAGCCTGGTTTCTTTTGGCAGACAGCCTAGTTGATAACCTGGTCTGTAAGGTACTTCCTTAAGCATCCTCTTGTCTAAACTGACCAGCCCTAAGCCTGTAGCCCGTCTCATCAACTTCGGAAGCCTGCTATTTACCCCTTTCCATTGCAAAAATTGACTGTTTGCCCTACCTTTCTTTCCAAGCGCTAACACAGTTCCTGAGCCATGAGAGGGCCTGAGCCATCTGGAATAGCTTGTGACTGCGAGTGCAACCCCAGGGCAGGCTGTTAAAAACAAGGCACAAATCCCCAATTGGTGTTGTTGTCTAGACTTACATTCACCAAGTTGTCAGATCAGGGCTGATGTCCTTTATGACTTTTAAACCAAACTTCTAATTTTTGCATCATTTAAGCGTCTATGAAAAGACTAGAAATGTTTAATTAATCTGATGTATAGATCATTTTACATTGGCGGAATCAAATGTAAATTAGTCTTATCACCTTAATAACTGATACTTCTCTACTCAGGACTAGCTATTAAACACTGATTTTGGGCTAAGGGAGATGGAATAGCAGACTTCCCTCCACCATTGCACACATCACCCTGTACACACACAGTAGATTAATAATCTTGTAATGCTACCTTACAAGAGACCCTTTTGCATGGAGCATATTCCAGTTACATTATATTCACACTCATAGCATATTTCATAAAAATCCTGTGGAGTGCATGTCACAGCAGGGAAAGGGTTTACTGCAGCACCTGGGAGCAGTTGAGTTCATGTTCAGGCTGTGGTATGGAGTTCCTCCAGCTTTCTCGTAAGCACACAGGGACCTAGCGGTGCCTCCATACACGGAATGCCCCAGACATGATAAAAGTGAGGGTATAGCTTTTGCCTTTTTATTCTTGTCTTCCAATAGACATATTCTGTTTGTGATTTCGTTTGCTTTGTCAACTGTGTTTCTCCTGGATTGATATTTAACTAAAAAGAATAAGGCCTCAGGCACCGGATGGAGAGCAGGCTGGGGCCTAGGACTGCTAAAACAGTGAGAGTAGCAGGTTTTCTGTATTGTTTCCTGCTTCATTTTCAGACAGTGTTCTCTGTGCACTAAATTGCTTCATTCATGCATGGACCTGGCTAGCTCAGTGGGTAGAGCATGGACTTTTAATCTGAGATCCATGGTTCAAGTTCCCTAGTCCAGGTTAAGGGAACCAGTCCCTCAAAATGAAAGAAGGCATTTCTCCAGGGTGTTATTAAGGACACAATCCAACCATCACTTTCCCCCAGCACTTGGCCTTACCTAGGAAGGCCATGTACTGCCTGGGACTGGAAGGGCAACCTCCTCACAGCCTCTAGTCTGGATTAAGAAAGGCTCTTGGGAGCTGCAGCAAAATGCAGCATGACAACTGGTGAGCAAATGCAGGGCTTCCCGCAACAGGTCATCGACACCAGAACTCAGAACAGGTCTGGGGTCCCTATTGGTCCCATGTTGTAGGGCACAGCACTCGGGGACTTTGAATACTGCAATCTGAGTTTGAAGTCTTAGTGGGATCTGAGGACAATTTCTGTGCCACAAACCCTGTTGAGTCTTCCAAAGGCTCTATCTTGCTTTCTCAAAAGCCATGAAAGCCTGTTTTTGCCCACTAGCTGTTGTGATTGAGCTAAGAGGGGACAGTTGATCCAAAGCCTGGCGCCTGCGAGTCCTGAGGTGTGAGCGTGCATTTACTGCTAGACTGAGTTCTGAAGCTGAGCGCTGCAGCCCTGGCCTAGGAGGAAGCCCTATTGGTTGATCTACTGCCCAAAGTCACTTGGCGGTTTGGTATCCACAGGAATGCTGAAGGGCATAGAGCAGGGAGGCCAATACATACCCTCCGTATTAATTAGGAGCGGAAAAGAGGGCGCAAGAGTGGGCAAGGCTGATGCTGGGCCTCTAGTTTCGGTGAAGATGAAAGATGGAACGTGAACTGGGAAAATGGTTGCTGCCGTTGAGGAAGGTTTCGGCGGTGACATAAATGGACTTTGTCACTTACCTACAAGGTTGTGATTGCTGAAGACCATTAGTGGGGAATTTCCTCAGCCAGTGTTTCCCCTGCTCCACGAGTGCTGCGAGCGAACCCGACAACACGATGGCCTCCACCCTTGTGGGGCAATAGAACGTCACTACCCTAGTCAGGAGAAGTGAGGCTTTTCTGCCGTATTAGAAAGGGCCTTGCGGGTCTGGGTGAGTTCTGAACCCTTGTCGGCTCACTTTTTTGTGTTTCAATTTCATGGTGGCTGGTTGGTTCAGCGGTCAGGCTCAGGCCTGAGGAATTGGGTTGGGGCACCGCAAAGACCAAACTAGACTCTACCGATACCGGCTGTATTTTTTAATTAACCCCCACGATGCAGCACCAGGTATGGGAGGCTGATGGTGGAGAAAGGGGGAAAAAGGGAAAGGTAGACCACCCTACCTCATAAAGACCCTTTAGTCGAAGAGATCACTATGAAAAATCAACTAGTCTGACTCTCAATGCACAATAGCAGCACAGAACATCCAACATCCACCTATCTATAAACCAAACCTACAGGCGTCTGAGAAGTTTCATTGAAGCCCACAAATTGTGGCTTGACAAAGAGTCAAGCCAGAGAAATGCGCTCCAACAAGTGACCCTAGCCACTATGCCTCACGAGCTAGAAGACTGAAAAAACCTCCACGGGCTCTGCCATATACTGCCCTGAGAAATTCCTTCCCACCCCAAATCATGGACAGCTAACCCTGAGTAAGTGCAACGCACTCACCGAGCACCAGCACACCAAGAAAGAATATCTCGTAGATACTGAGATCCACAACCATCTCACAACACTTCCATCTACACAGACCACTGGGCATACTTACTCTGCAGATTAGGAAGTAGGGAAGCCCCCACACCAGTGTTCTGTGACCACCTTGACACCACTAACGGATTTCAGTGGTGGCTAGTGGGAAGGTGCTTCAGATGGCTCATCCACAAAGTGTCGACTACTCACAGCAGCGGGAGGCCACAGCCAGCGAACCCCCCCTCCCACCTAACTTGGCCAATCTGAACAGAGGTCAATGTACACACGGCAGTGAAGGACCACTTTAGGAAGCTCCACTCTGAAAGGTCAGCAACTGTCCACAAACTACTGACAGACACAACTTAAAATATTTGCAAACGTGCACGACCGGCAATGCGCAGTAAAGGCTGCCCCAGAGGCCAACAGTTGACAGGTTTCTGGCAGCCAGCTTGAGACAATGGACAAACAGCTCTCAACCACCAGGATACCAGGATCTAAAGCAGGAATGGGTGAGGGGAGCAAGTCAAGTCGAGCAACGGCAGCAAAAATTCAATCCTTGCCTTCGTGGCGCTCGCAAATGATGCCCTTTTGCGTGCCCAGGGCGCAAAACATGCCAGAACAGAGAGACAGCAAGGCCCAAAAAGTGCCATTCAGTGCTGACTTAACTCCAGTTGGAGAGTGTAGACAACCAATCTAGAAGGTCCTGGTTTCACTGCATGCTCTTGTGTGCAGGCAGTGGGCTTTTTCTGAAGCACCAAGCAGTGCCTTTACTCCATCATCGCAGTACCCACTTTCAGGCTCCCAGCAAGAAAGCGACAGCATGGACTTATCCGCAACCAACATACTTGGCCCAACCTGACCTTTCTTTCTTCTCTTGCTCTTTGTCAAGCAAGCGGGAAGAAACAAGAAGCTCTCGTCTACTGCCAGAGTCAGAAGGGGACGTCAGATGACTTCCTGAGTGCCAGCTCCAGTCCTTGCTCACCACCCAGTCTGAAACCTATACGAGGCATCCAACCTCTCTCCACAGGTTTTCCATCGTGTGATCAAAGGAGAGGGGTAAATAGTGGATCCCCAATGATCGTCCTAGGACCAACCCTAATTCAACTTATCATAAATAACTGGAAGAAAGGGGTAAACAGTGGAAGGTGGCAAAGTTTGCAGATGATACAACTGAATCCAAGATAGTTAAGACCAAACATGAGACTGAAAGAACGTCAGAGAGGTCCAGAAATCTCTGGATGGGCCAACAAAAAGCAATGAATGAATGTGGATAAATGTAAAGTAATGAACATTGGGAAAAAATAGCCCCCCGACACAACACCCTAACATACAATAGATGGGGGGCTAATAGCCCTGCCCCCAACTATCAGGATATGAGATCTTGAAGTCATCAGGACAGTGGCTCGAAGTACGACACAGAGTGGCAGCAGCATGTCAAAAAGGAAACAGGATGTTGAAGTCATATTAAGAAAAAGGAAAATAAGATAGAGAATACTACTCGCCTTTATATAAACCCATGGAGTCACCCACATCTCGAATACTGAGTACAGATGTGGTCTCCCTCATCTCAAAAATATCCGGCGTTAGAAAAGGTTCAGAGAAGGGCAACTAAAATGTTAGTTTAGGAGTATTGGATGGCGCATGAGGAGAATCTAAAAAAAGAGACTAGAACTTTCAGCTTGGAAAGAGAAGATAAAGGGGATACTGATAAAGGTATATAAAACCACGAGTGGTGTGGAGAAAGTGAATAGGGGAAAGTAGTTTACTGATCCCTAATATAAGACCTAGGGCCCACCAAAGTGAATTAAAAGGCAGCAGGTTAAAAGCAAAATACAAGGAATTCTTCCTTCACACAACGACCACCAGCCACATGTGGAACTCCTTGGCCTGAGGGCAGTGAAGGT
>NW_027426248.1:0-1388 GCF_003597395.2 Chelonoidis abingdonii
CACAGAACAGGGAAACCCTAACATCACCTGCCAGGAGATTCCACTGCTGTAGTCTGGAGCCCAAGAGCTAGACTAGAGCCAATCAATAATTTTAAGCATCATTTTCGTTCTCAGTGACCCAGAATTAGTAAAGTTTGACTACATTTATTTCAGAAGCATTTTGGCTGTAGAGCAGTGTATTTGGTTGACCCCCCCCACCCCAAGAGAAAACAACAACCCACAGAGCTGGTAAAAATATTGAAAACAGAATCTAGACACTACTGGAATTATTTTGTCACAGTCTATTTAATAATAATGGCTGTAAATGGAAGATTCAGAATATAGCCCACAAGACCTTCAATGTCAGAAGGGGACTGGACTCGATGACCTCTCAAGGTCCCTTCCAGTCCTAGAATCTATAAATCTATGAATCTTAAGCAATGGAGGTAAGATATCACCTATCTTTTCTTTTGGGAGATATTGACAGTCAAATGAGCAGTGATCTCAGTGCCGCCCCACTGGTTTTCATCAGACAGGAGAGATATATACCTACCTCACAGGTTGTGGTTTCCACTGTCCCCAGCACCTCAAGATCCTCTGAGCATCAAGCCATAAAGAGTACGCTTGTCCCAAAGGACCAATTCTGTGCTCAGAGAAACGGAACTAGCATGTGGTCCTCCCATCAAAATCTATGGGATCCCCAAGTGTTCATCTTATGGCAGAGTTTATCCATCACACTTATCATATCTTTTTATAAAGATTTTGGTTCATATTTAAGGATTTGATATGAAGGCAGACAGCCTTCCTAGAGATTTAGAGAGTATTATTGGATCTGGAAATAAATCTGTCCACATACTAGTAATAAATGGGTCTAACTTGCCGACTGGTAATGATAGCTATATTTTACAGAGGTAATTTAATTTTAGAGTAATCCAAAGGGGCCATTCTGCATTATGAAGTCCTGTGAGATAGCACTAATGTGAAATTCTTCCTGCTGAAAGTCATTGTAAATGCCTCTTGGTTCTTTCAGTTAGTAAGATATGCCATGAGTAGTAGTCCCCTGGAATTCAGAAAGTTCCATTCATGCATTCTTAGACTGAGATTATTTGCATTTCATAGATCGAGGCTAAGCATGTTTTATGAAGCATGGATTAGTTGCATTTTAGAATAATTACAGTACATGAAAGCTGATTTCATATATCATATGTCAGCCATATCATTCACATATATTAGCTTATTTTTACCCCTGCCAAAACAGGAGGTTAATCAGGGGTGGCTCCAGGCACCTGCACACCAAGCAAGTGCCTGGGGCAGCAAGCCACAGGGGGCGCTCTGCCAGTCGCTGCGAGGGTGGCAGGCAGGTTGCCTTCGGCAGCATGCCTGTGGAAGGTCTGCTGGTCCCACAGCTT
>NW_027426249.1:0-2322 GCF_003597395.2 Chelonoidis abingdonii
CCCCCCCCCCCCTTCTAGGCACTGTGTTCTGTGGAAGGTGGGTCCTTCAATGAATTCTATTATAAAAAAAATAAGCATTAGTTGAAGTGTCTGGTACAGTATTCTCCCACATTGACCTCACAGCTTGACAGAATGGGAAATTTCTTATTTGATAAGGACTGATCCTGTAGAAACCTTTTACAGATAGTATTGAAACATGTTTTCAGAGCATGTTAAATTATTTTACAGAAAAAATTAACTTGTGATAGTATAGGGTGAGAATTATTTGTGGCAGGACCCACTCTTTAAATTTTGCCCCCCATAATGCAGCCTTGAGCCTGACTTCTGGTGTGTCTAGGTGCTATTGCAGAGGTGGCCAACCTGAGTCTGAGAAGGAGCCAGAATTTACCAATGTACATTGCCAAAGAGCCACAGTAATACGGCAGCAACCCCTACATCAACTCAACCCCCCGCCCCGTTCCCAGTGCTTTCTGCCTACAAGCAGCCCCGCGGATCAGTGCCTCCTCCCTCCCTCCCTGCACCTCCCAATCAGCTGTTTTGTGGCATGCAGGAGGCTTGGGGGGCAGGAGGAGGAGGAGCGAGGTTATGGCAGGCTCAGGAGAGGGGGTGGGAAGGGGTGGAGTGGAGGCAGAGGGTTGAGCAGTGAGTACTTCCTGGTGCATTGGAAAGTCAGCGCCTGTAGCTCCAGCCCTGGAGCTGCATATTAACTTCTGAAGAGCTGCATGTGGCTCCAGAGCCACAGGTTGGCCACCACTGTGCTATTGTAATACAATACGTTGTTAAAACTGTTACAAAATCTAAAAATGTTGTACCTCAGCTAATTAACAGATTTTATCTGCTGAAATGTTTGGAGTGAAATACCACAATTTAGTAATATTTAGCTCTTATAACACTTTTCATCTGTTTAGATCTGAAAGTACTTGGGGGGAAAAAAATAAGGTATGGTTGTCCAAAGATACTATATTGATTGGATTCTAACAAGTTTCTTCTTCTTAGCATAAAACAGCACAGCTGTCCTAGAAGTATTCTAAACAATAAGTAGCAGGAAAATACCCCAGTATCAAGAGTTCACCCAAGCTTCATGGAATTATTAAACCTGGGAGCAGACAGAGCTGCTCATGTCAGTGGTTCCCCCTTCTCATCTGTTATTCATGTCTTTTAATTATTATTACAGTAGTAGCTAGAGCCCCCATCACAACTGTGGCCAAGTTTATATGTACTGTACAAACATAGGTAATGATCTTTGCATTAGCACTTGGGTTCTAAATGACAAGTGACATGCAAAAGGACACACCTGTAAATTGTTTTTCTTATTTACAATATGCATGTGCTGTTTAATTATATAAATATTAGCTATCCCTGAATGCCATACAGCCTTGTCATCATTTGTAGGCTGATTTTGTCTTTTGTAGGCATAGCTGCAGAACTGCGACATCAGGAAAATCAGTCGGACTTTGTGCAGGGGCTCCATGTTATTGCCTCTTCTTTTACTTAGGCCCAGACCGTACCAAATGTACTAATGAAGATAATTCAGTAAATTTGTCTTGTTCCAAAATTTTGTCTGAGACTTTTTTGCATTACAGATCTATTTTGCTCACAATTCTTTGTGATAAGGACTATGGCTTATCGACCATATAGAAGATTTTAGTTTACTTTCAGTATATCAGCAGTGGACTTTCAGTATAGTTTTTTACAACCCTCAAACAGTGGTTTCTTCTGAACCAAAAAAAAAAAAATTGGAAAGAGTAACTGAAAACATTTTTAAGAAACGTTTATTGACTTTACCAGAGTTAACACATTCACTAAATAAAAATCTGTTACGTAGCAGTTTGCTCCTGAGTTAGTGTTTGAAGATGAAAAATGTTATGTGAGTAATAAGTACTAATTATTGCAGAATCATTAATTATAGGAAATCAATATACAAATCTTAAATTGACCAATATAGGACAATTTGCATGGTTAATGTGTAGTTCCTAATTCCTTTGGTTCACTAACTACAGCTGTAGTTGAGTAGGAAAAGGGACTGATGAGAGCAGCAATAGTATAATGACGATGACCAGAATCATTAGCAGTGAATACCACCTGGAGAAGAGAGAGAAAAAAACACTTGAGAGCTTGAAACATAATTGTACATTTTTAAAGCCAAAAGGGCCATTGTGATCATCTTATCTGGCCACTTGCATATCACAAGACGTAGAATTTATCCACATTAATTCCTGCTTGAACCAGAGAAAATTTGTTAGAAAAAAGTCCAATCTTAATTTAAATCTTTTCCAGTGTTGGAGAATCCACCACAACCCTTCGTAACTAACCATTGGAACA
>NW_027426250.1:0-1837 GCF_003597395.2 Chelonoidis abingdonii
GGCCCTGTTCTAGCAGTAGAGGTGTGAAAACCAAGGGAGGAGAAACTGGTTCTGTAATTGGCAAGCCATTCACAGCCTTTGTTTAGTCCAGAGCTGATGGTGTCAAGGATTTTCTATGCCACCTTGCGGATATTTGGGAGCTTTGTTTCACTCAAGGAGACAAAAACCTCCTCCAGTTTTTCTGAATTGTACTTTTCCTTCAAGGTGGAATCGCACTGGAGATCAATGAGCTCCAGTTGTAATTCTTGTGGGAACTTCTCGTAATCAAATGACAGTGGGCATGACAGCAGCTGCATTGTCTTCTCTGTCTTCTCAAAGACAGAGAATCGCCGAGAAAATTCTCTATGCAAGTCATTCAACATTTTGCTGTACTTTTCTGTCTGCTCTGGTGACACTTCTGAGAATTTCAGTATTATAAAGTGAGCGAACACTGTGTCCTTAATTTGTTTTGAAAACAAGACTAACTCGGCTTTGGAAGCTGTCACACTAGAATACAATTTGTGTACAAACACATTCTTTCCTTGAAGCTTTACTTTAAGTTCATTTCAATGTGCCAAGATATCCACACCAAAAGCGAGGTCGCACATCCAGCCTGAATTCTTTAATTCAGGGAAATCATTTTCTTTCCCCCGCATCTCTAGAAATGTGCAAATTTCATCTCTGAGCTCCCACACTTGCCGCAATATCTTCCCTAGGCTGAGCCAGTGGACGTTTGTATGATAAAGTAAGTCAGGGTGTTCGGCGTCAGTGTCTTCAAGAAAGGAAATGAATTGCCGATGATTAAGTCCCTTTGTTCTTATGTAGTTCACTATTTTCACTACTGTGTGAACAACGTGATCAATGTCCAGGACATTTTTGCAGAGGACCTCCTGCTGTATAATACAATGAAGAAAAATCACCTCTTTACCAGGGTCATCTTCTTTAACTTTGTCCTGAATTCTTTTTAAAAGTCCTATGGTTTTCCCAGTTAAATTTGGTGATCCATCTGTGGTTACATTTGTCAGTTTACTTCAGGGGAGCTTGAGATGTTCAAGTCAACCAGACACCCTCTCGTATAAATCCGATCCCTTAGTTGTGCCTTTCCATTGATTCCATTGACAAAGATCAGTAACTGTGCTGTGTCCTTGATGTCAGTGCTGTCATCGAGTGCTAATGAAAACAATGGAAAGCCCTGTGCTTTCTTGTTCAACTGAGAAGTCAAATGTTCATCCATCATGTCTACACGGCGAGCAGCAGTTCTTCGTGACAAACTAATGTTCTCAAATTTGTTTTGGTATTCCGGGCACAGCATGCCAGCAACATCACCCATGCATCCTTTCAAACACTCTCCTTCAGCAAAAGACTTATTTTGTTTAGCAGTTTTAAATGCCAGAACATAACTTGCCTTTGTAGTAGCTTCATGAATTGTAGCTTGTCAGACACAAATGTTTTCCTCAGCTTTCAAGTTTGTAGTGAGTTTCTCAGCTTTTCTTGCCCTTTCCTCAGTTGTTAAAATTGCTGCCATAATTAGGATGTTTCTTTGAAAAATGATGATTCAAATTGAATAGTAGAGTTGAAAGGGATCTCAGGTTACCTAGTCCAACCCCTGCTCAAAGCAGGGCCAATCCCCAAATAGCTCCTGTAAGGATTGAACTCATAGCCCTGGATTTAGCAGGCCAATGCTAAAACCACTGAGCTATCCCTCCCTTCTTATACCCCTGGAACACTGCGATGCTCTCCTGACAAATCGGGAATACTCCAAATTCACATCTGTGAAAAAATATTTTGTATTCCATTCTTTATTGAAAACCTGACACTCACTTTTCCTTCTTTCTTTCTTCCTTTTTTTTTTTTTTTT
>NW_027426251.1:0-6473 GCF_003597395.2 Chelonoidis abingdonii
CTCTGCGTGCTTTTCAATGTTTCTTCTGGTTCTCCACATGTGTTCGGTTGACCAATCAGTCCGTAACTTTGTGTTCATATCTTTGAGGTTCTATGTCTTTTCGTTTGTTTTAAGTACCAAGCAAGGCACGTGTTACGCATGGCTAGAAAGGGTTAAAAATCCTGCAAATAAATACCCATAGAAGACATGTGGGGAGATAATTTGTGGTTTTTTGTTTTACATACGTAGAGTAGGGTGGACCCAATGTATCAACAGTCCCTGTCTATGCTGTCTCTGTATTCAGAGTCCAAAGATATCTATTGTGTTAAATTATTTGTAAATAGGATAATCTCAGATATTTTCTCTGTTGAAAGTATGTGACTGGTGGACGGGAACAAGCAAACACTTATGTTAATTCATATAGCTAAGTGCCCGTGAGACAGACCTTCTTCAATAAATGTCTCTTTTGTTCCCTGCGGATTCCATAAATTGTATAAAAGCTCCTTTTAGTCCTGATTTAGATTCTGCTTAGATTCATGGGGAGTTTGGATTGGTAGACTGAGTCCCATATTCTGGTACGCACTGACTATGAGCTTTGGATTGGCTGTGACCTACATGAATCTACAAGGCACTCTTGCTAACTCAAGCTCACCATCCTCTCTCTCGCTCGCTTCTGAACCTCAGTGAATTGAATCATGTATGTTATTGATTCTTTTAACCCATACTCTCTCTTGTTCTTTAATAATTCTTAATTAGTTTATAGAATTGCTGTAGCATGTATTTGGGCAAGATCTGAAAATTCATTAACCTGGAGAGGGAATTGTGTCACGATCCTTATGGGATTGGTAGCACTTTTCTTTTCTATACTGAATAGATTTACAGATTTTACATCATATTGAATGCGATACCTGGCATGGAGCTGAGGTGGATCACTAGGGAATTGTGTTGTTTGGACTTCTGAGTAACCAGTGAGGTAATAAAGAAGCCTGTTTTATGCTGCTTGTTTGGTATTCCAATATCCAAATTTATGGGGATTGTCTGCCCCATTTTTGCAGTCACCTAACTGAGTGACCACGCTGGCTCCACCACTAGGGCCTTGTACAAGCACTCTAATCTTGCTTTGCTGTCTACACTTGATGCCAAGATCTTTATCTTCCACTATGCCACTTCTTATCCAGGCCTGTCAACGTTCCACCCCACTTGCCTACTCTGTATCCCCAAGCGGCTGGCCGTGTAGCTGACTCACGGTCATGGGGCTCAGGGCCGGCAGGGCTATAAAATTGCGTGCAGATGTGCAGGGTGGGGAGTGGGTCCCAACTCTCCCGGGTGATCACCTGGCCCAGCTTCTTACACTGCAATTTTATCCCTTGTACACGCTACACGTTCAACTGACATGGCCACGCTATGTTAAGGTCATCTTCCTAGTGCCTGTCACTCTGACTACATCAACCTCCTCTTTCACTTCAAACACGACTTCTGTCCACGCTTTGCAATGACATACATTTTAGCCCTGTTCTACTTTAACGTTATGTTCATTTTGGTTTCACTTCTCAGTAATGCCAGTCTTTACCACTCCTTAGTTCATCAACCCCTTCCCTGCCCGCCACAGAGAGAGACTCCCTATCAAAATGTATAAGCTCACCTTCCTCTTCCACATCTCTCCTTCAGACTCAACCCTCTGCCATTGATGCTTACAGAAAAAGCCATCTGTAATGGCTATCCCAGAGGAAGTTGGTTAATGAGTCATCAGGAGCAGAATCAACTATAGTTGGTGCATAGTAAGGGCTATGGCAAAAAGATTGTTTTCACATTACTATTCCCCTACAATTTTATTTCCATCCCCTTTATGGGCCACCACCCATATAGGGGCGGGACTTCTTTGGGCATATCTCTATAATCTCGGTGCAGGGGCTATAAAATTGCATTGTAGATATCTGGGCTTAGGTATGTCACCCGGTATTCTGGGACCCCTCCCCAGCCCTATGCACATCTGCACTTGCATTTTATATAGCCTCTGACGGCCTGGGCCATTGACCTTGAGTCAGCTGACACGGGCAGCAATTGGTGTTTATAGCAGAGTAGGGCATTTGGACCTTGGAACAGGGCCTGCGATCAGAGTTTGCGCCTAGTGGAGGATAGATCTTTGATCAAGTGTAAGAAGCAGGCAGCCGCCTTTAGATGTGCCTGTTGACCAGGGCTATTGTGGCGCCAGCTGTGGTCACTCAGTTAGGGTGAACTGCAAATAGGGGCGCAATCCCCATAATTGGTGGATATTGGAATACCTAGATTTACCAAGCCCAGCATAAAACCAGCTTCTTTATTCCTCACCTGGTTTACTCAGAAGTCCAAACAACACAATTTCCCTTAAAGTGATTCCAGCCTCAGGCCTCCATCCAGGTTATCACTTGTCAAATATGATGATTTCTGTAAATCTTATTTCATTATATAAAACGAAAAGGTTGTCTACCATCCCAAAGGATCGGACACATTTCCCTCTTCAGGTTAATGATGTTTCGATCTTACCCCAATACATGCTACAGCCATTCTTATTAACTAAATTAAAAATTTATTAAAGAACAAGACGGAGAGTATGAGTGTAAAATATCAATGAATTACATACATGATTTCAATTCACTGGAGGCTTCAGATTCACAGTGAGAGATGGTGAGCTTTGTAGTTGCAAGAGTTCCTTAGACATTCAGTGTTGTAGTCACAGTCCATCTCCACATCTCATTTCAGTGCAGCGTACCAGAATAACCTGGGACCTTCAGTCTTGCAACTCAAACTTCCCCTGATGAAGTCTAAGCAGATCTGAGCATGATCGTCAGGCCCAAGCAAAAAAACAATGGAATCTTATTACAATTCATGTCTTTTTGCAATAAATTGAGAATTCCTCCAGGGAAAAAAGGTCATTTGGATGACTTTGAAGAGGCTGTCACGGGCACTTAGCTATAGAATTAAACATAAGGTTTGCTTTGTTCCTCCCCAGTCACAGTACATTTCAAGAGAGATGATGCTGAGATATTCCTGATGTTTACAATTAATTTACACATAGGATATTCTTTTGACCTTCTGAATTTATCCAGAGTACACATAGACAGGGACTGGTTTTGATTACATTGTCCACCTACTCATTTAACGAATATGTAAATGACAAAAACACAAAATTATTCCCCGACATGATCCTTCTTATGGGTTATTTATTTTGCAGGATGTTTAACCTTTCTGCCCATGCGTCACACGTGCCTTCTCTTGGCTTACCTTAAACAACGTGCATCAAGTACGTAGACTCAAGATATGAACAACCACGAGTTACGGACTGATTTGGTCAATCCGAACATCATGTGAAACCAGAAGAAAACTACATTAGAAGCAGCCAGAGACAAAAAAAAAAAAAAAAAAAAGCAAATACTGTACTGTACTGATGCATTGCCATCTTAAGGTTAGGGCCATCTGGGCTGCCTGTCCCCACCCTAACCCCATATGCAGGACACCAACCTACTGAGGAAGTGGAAGATGCTGAGATTTGGCAGGCAAAGCTTGTGAAAACCTCCGCTGCCAAGCCCAAGGCAGTGGCAGAAGCCACCGGGGGTCTGCACTTGCTTTCTTATAAGTCCTGGGTACATGTTTTCACCCTCTCCCCCGGCCGGGAGGGGTGGAGGAAAGCTGTTTCACCACGTCCCACCGGCTGAGAGGGGTATTGCTCTGTTTTCATCACCACCACCCCGCACAATCTCACCTCCAATCCCAATCGAGCACCAACAACCCCCCAATCAAGGATGGGGACAGGCTTGGCCCGGTTAAAGTAGCTGCCTCTAGAAACTGGACCAGAGCTAGTGCCACTGCTGAGCGGGCAATTTTTATCGAGTTAAGGAACCAATCCATTCCTTCAGGCTGTCTGGGTAACTCTGAGGTTCTACATGTAATATCATTGTTGCTGTCTTGAGATCAGTGGTAATCTAGCATATTATTTAAATTAAATTAGCCTTAGCGTTGTCACTGGATATTGTAAATGACTAAGAACTTTTTATTCCTACCTGCTATTATATAATTTTCATATGTTGTATGATAATTACATTTTTAATTGGCATTGTCAAACCAAGGTTTAACTTAACATTGCAGTTTGTAACTTTAAAAATTATACTAGGCCTATTAAGCTGGGATTCAGGAGAGGAAACAGACATTAGAATTCCTTGAAGAAACAGATACGCTTAGAAGACCGCGCCTGAAGCAAAAGAGGAGCAACAGCAGTTTAATTTTAAAACCCTACAGTTATTTATATACTTTCCGCAAAATTTCCTAGAAATTCAAACAATGTGAGAAGACAGGTCCCTGCTCCTGAAGAGAAAAAAAAAAAAAAAAAAGCAAATACTGTACTGTACTGTGCATTGCATCTTAAAGGTAGGGCCATCTGGGCTGCCTGTCCCCACCCCTAACCCCATATGCAGGACACCAACCTACTGCTAGGAAGTGAAGATGCTGAGATTTGCAGGCAAAGCTGTGAACCTCCGCTGCCAGCCCAAGGCAGCTGGGCAGAAGCCACACGGGGGTCTGCACTGCTTTCTTATAAGTCCTGGGTACTGTTTTCACCCTCTCCCCCGGCCGGAGGGGTGGAGGAAGCTGTTTTCACCACGTCCCACCGGCTGAGAGGGGGTATGCTCTGTTTTCATCACCACCACCCCGCACATCTCCCTCCCAATCCCAATCGAGATGGGGACAGGCTTGCCCGGTAAAGTAGCTGCCTCTAGAAACTGGCCCAGAGTGTGAACTGCTGGAGCTGCATTTTATTCAGAGTTAAGAACCTCCATTCCTCAGGTGTCTGTAACTCTGAGGTTCTACTGTAATATCATTGTGCTTGTCTTTGAGAATCAGTGGTAATCTAGCATATTATTTAAATTAAATAGCCTTAGCTTTGTCACTGGATATGTAAATGACTAAAGAACTTTTTAATTCCTTACCTGCTTATATAATTTTCATATGTTGTATGATAAATTACATTTTTAATTGCATTGTCAAACAAAGGTTTAACTTTAACATTGCAGTTTGTAACTTTAAAAAAATTATACTAGGCCTATTAAAGCTGGGATTCAGGAGAGGAAACAGACATTTGAAGAATTCCTTGAAGAACAGATACGCTTAGAAGACCAGCGCCTGAAGCAAAAAGAGGAGCAACAGGTTAATTATTAAAAACACTACAGTTATTTATATACTTTCCCAAAATACTAGAAACTTTACAAACATGTGAGAAGACAGGTCCCTGCTCTGAAGAGCTTACAACTTTATGTATACAGTATTCAAGTTCTTAAAAACAATTATTCTGTTTTTAAGATTCTGATCTTCCTTAAAACAATAGTGGGACAGGTCCTGTGTAACTTTACATATTAGTAAGCCTTACTTAGATAAGTCTGTAAATATATAACGGAAGGTGGTTTGTTTTGTTTTTGTTTTTTTTTTAAGGAAGTAGGAAAGTCAACCTTTCAGAAACTACTGACAAAACGACCCTTTCTGAAACGCGGAGAAGGCTTAACTAGGTTCACTAATGCCAAATCTAAAGTAACTAAGTATAAAGAAAGCAAACTGATGACTCAGCAAATTACTCTGGAGGAAAGAAATGTTGTTAAAGTGGACAGACCACAAATACAGCGGAAAACTGCACCTTTAAGCAAGGAACAGGTTTCTGAGAATTTTGTTGTGCTCTCTAAAAAATGTAACCGAGCAGCTAAAACAAATGATTCTGTCTTCCCTGTTCAGAAGGCCATAGTACTCAAGAATCATATTGGAAAAAATATATCGCCACCAACAGTGAGACTGCAGACTGAGAAGAATCTTGATGGGCAGTTCAGAGATTCTTGCAGATCAGAAATCAACTGCAAATTTGAAAATAAAGAAAACATAATGGAGTTTGCTAGGCCAACTGACAATTTTTCAGATACAGAAAAGCCTCAGCTGTCCACAGAATTTACCAAACCTTTTTCTCTTTCCAAATGTTTTACAAGTCACCCTGTAAAAGATCCAGAACTTTCTTTTGAACTTTCATTTCAGAATAAGTTGGAAAACTGGGAAAAAGAAAAGGAAAAAGAGAACATAGAATTAGATGAATTTTTGTTTCTAGAACAGGCTGCTGATGAAGTATCTTTCTCGAGTAATTCCTCATTTGTACAAAGGTTCCTGGATCGAGATCAGCAAATTTCAAAAGGCCGTAGAATGTCTTCTACCCCTGTCAAAGCAATGCAGCAGCTGCAGATGAATACACTAGATATTATAAATAACAAAAATAAAGAAGCAGAAATTATCTTGCAAGGAAATAAAAATGACAGGGCAGCTATACATAGAGTCTTGGATTTGAGGGCATCTGTTAGACTAAGGGACCAATTCAATAAAACAGATAGTAAAATATTTCAGACTTCTTCCACTGCAGCATCTCCAACTTTAAAAAGCACTGAATGGAATGTAAATGAGGATAAGGATGTTGGAAGCAGTGTCAGTACTACAGA
>NW_027426252.1:0-1556 GCF_003597395.2 Chelonoidis abingdonii
AGTGGATGTGTTAGTCCTTGCTTTAGCAAGCTTTTGATATGGTCTCCACAGTTTCTTGCCAGCAAGTTAATGCTTTCCCCTCATCCACAGAGCCAGTTATCTCCTCACAGAAGGCAGTTGGGTTAGTCAGGCATGACTTGCCCTTGGTGAATCCATGCTGACTGTTCCTGATCACTTTCCTCTCCTCTAAGTGCTTCAGAATTAACTCTTCAGAATTAACTCTCACCCTCTGTCCTCATTCTCTTCTCCCCACCCAGTCCCTTCTCCCTCCTCCCCACATCACCTAGCCCCTCCTCTTGCTCCACTCTCTCACATCTGATGTCTCCCTGCTCCTCAACGCACCCCTTCTCTCGGCCTCTCCAGCAACATCTCGCTTTCTCTTCAGGTTCCCAACTCTCTAAGACACCGCATCGCAGCATGGCCTGTGTGAGAGCAGAGAGAGCAGTGAGAGCAGAGAGAGCTGCAAGGCTCCTGCTCCCTCTTCACTTCCTGACCCTACAAACTTGCTAGGGTCCATGGCAAAGGGTGCTGGGCCTCCAGCCAGACTGTGATGCAGAGGCTTCAGGCCCTGATCTGCTCCTCATGATCCTCACAGTTCCTGGACAGGCCCTTCTGCAGCCCCTCCGTCTGCGAGTCCAGCAGGAGCAGGAGTCACAGATTCCAAGGTGTCAGGCCACTGGTCCATGCTGCCCTTAGTGTCTCTCTGCACCCTGGTGAGCTAGCACTCAGCTTCCTCTCTGCCCTGCTCACCACAACTGGTGCTCACCAGGGTACAGGGGAACTGAGGTCACATGAGGGCAGAGCTGCAGGTGGCTGCAGCACAAGCCTGCAATGGCATAGCCAATGCTCCGGGGAGTCTGTGGAGCTCCGTAGTGGAGTCAGAAAGGCAGCTGCTGTCTCTGAACCAAAATGTGCAGGCCCTCTTGGCCACGGCATCTACTCATGAAACTTCTGTTGAGCCCCACTCCTGCTCTGGTTGTGGCGGCATCAGAATCCCCAGTTGCTACACAACTGCAAACTTCCCCAAGCCAGCAACTCATAATAATGGCCATACTGGGTCAGACCAAAGCTCCATATAGCCCAGTATCCTGTCCTCAGACAGGGACCAATGCCAGGTGCCTCAGAGGGAATGAACAGAATAGGGAATCATCAAGTGATCCATCTCCTGTTGTCCATTTCCAGCTTCCAGCAAACGGAGGCTAGGGACACCATCCCTGCCCAGCCTGGCTAATAGCCACTGATGCACCTACCCTCCATGAACTCATCTAGTTCTTTTTTTGAACCCTGTTATAGTCTTGGCCTTCACAACATCCTCTAGCAAGGAGTTCCACAGGTTGACTGTGCGTTGTTGAAACAATACTTCCTTTTGTTTTAAACCTGCTGCCTATTCATTTCATTTGGTGACCCCTAGTTCTTGTGTTATGAGGAGCAAATAACACTTCCTTAGTTACTTTCTCCACATAACTCATGATTTTATAGACCTCTCTCATATCCCCCCTTAGTCATCTCTTTTCCAACCTGAAAAGTCCCAGTTTTATTAATCTCTCCTCATACGG
>NW_027426253.1:0-1094 GCF_003597395.2 Chelonoidis abingdonii
AAATGCCTGGTCTGAGGGCGGCTGGCCTGTGACCTGCTGCTCTAAGAGGGGGAGCTAGGGTAACCAGGCACCAAGTGTGAAAAATCAGGACGGGGTGAGGGGTAATAGGCGCCTATATAAGACAAAGACCCAAATATTGGGACTGTCCCTATAAAATCAGGACATCTGGTCACCCTAGGGGGATCTGCTGTACCCCTCAACCCACGGGCACCGCTTTAGAAGTGGGTCCCGAGCAGCGGCAGCTGCAGGACTCAGAGGTAGTCAGCTGAGGCGCTCCGAGTGGAGCCTGTTAAAGGGCGAGTCCCACGGCTGCGGGGCTCGCTCGGAGAACCACGGACCGAGCTCTACGCAGCATCGGTTAAACTGAAGCCACGTCTACGCCTGCAGACGGGCTCTTGCTGCGCGGAGTTGCTCCGTTCCGAGACGTTCCTACTCCCCGGGCCCGGCCGCTTAATACCGAGCGCCAGGGCCCAGGCGCGGCCAGGCTGGGGCAACCCGCAGGCAAGGCCCACGCCGCACGCTTCCTAATCCGTCGCCTGGCAACCTCCAGCTGGAGCGCACGCGGGCTCCTTTCCGCCCCTGCTCTCACGGTAACGGGAAAACCGAGCTCGGGGCCCGCGCGGGCTGGGCATAGGCGAGGGCCGCTCGGATCTTCCCCTCAACGTGTCCGCGCAGCCCGCCGACCAGCGGCTCCCCACAACCAAGGGTCACCGGCGGCCCTGTCCCGCTCCGCCGGGCCCGCCTCCCTCCTCTAGGGGGCGCTGGCTCCGAGCCGCGCTGCTTAGAGCTCGGGCCGAGCCGCCGCTCTAGGGCCCGGCTGCGCGGTGAGGGGCGGGGAGGGTGGAGACCGCCCGCGGCCCAGGTGAGAGTGAGGGACAGGGCGTCCCGCGGACCAGGCCCGACCGCTTTCTGCGCCTCGGCTGGGGCCTAGGGGCCGGCGCTGGGAGCGAAGCGGCGCGTGCGGGCTGGGGAGCGCGGAGGTGAGAGGCCGGGATTTGGGGCCGCTATGGCGGCAGGGCAGGACCGAGGAGGGGGGCGGCCTGGATCAAGGGCTGGGGGGCAACAGTGAGAGGAAGGGGTGGGTTGGGGTAAGG
>NW_027426254.1:0-1297 GCF_003597395.2 Chelonoidis abingdonii
ACCACTCATTCACCCTCCCTCACCTCACTTCCTACCAGGCTCCTGAAGCTGCAGTCCACAGGGGTCTCTGGGCTCCTCAGCACAAGTAACTCACTAGGACTCAAATGGGAGCAGGATCCCAGTCCAAGTCTGAAACACTCCAGCTTCTGCACTACAACTTTTACCAAACATCCTTTTCCCTTGGTAGTCAGACCAGACTGAGCTGATCTGCTCTCCTTTTATACTAGCACAGCAGCTAGAGCATGCCCAGCATGGTCTGGGGGCGGGGCTTCCTCTGCCTGTAGTGGAGGCTTAACCCTTTCCTGCCTAGTGCAGGGTATGCATACCCCGTCACAGCCTGTAACCTGCAAAGATCAAAATCCACCCAACAATCAGAGGCCAGGATGCAGTGAGATGGTACAGCAATACTTCAATTCCATAATCCAGACAGTACAAATAGCTGTTGAAATCAGAGCTATTATTAAAGATACAATCACTCCATTATAGCAGCTGGTGCTTTAAATGCACCTAGCTTTAGGTAACTATTAGTATGGATACAGCTGGGAAGACTTTGAGGGAGGGCTATGCTGTAATTCTCTAATCAAACGCTCTAAGGGAGGGCTGAGGTGATTGGTACTAATGGGTAACTGAGTATTGAGGAAAGTGTGTGGATGCTGTATTTTATGGAAATTGAACAGAAATGAGCTAACTGGAGAGTCTGTATGGTGGTCCACAAAAAGAGACTGGTGAGGAGATATCCCTCTTTTTGACTGATGTATAAAGGCAGTCTGATAGGCTTTTCTAAAAAAAAAAATTGTATGGTGTTTTCTAATCTGTTATACAGATCTCCAGTCCTGTAAGAATCTCTACATTGAGTAGAGAGATCAGCTAACCCAGCCGAAGTGAAAATGACTGGAAACAAACAGGTCCTATGTGATAATGCCATCATAAGCACCAACGAAGAGAAATCCAAGGAACAAAGAAATGAAGGGATTTTTGTAATAGGGATTGAACAGAAATGCTGCTTGAACAGTTGGGAGAAAAGGTCTCTAAATAGTCCCCCAGGTTGCAGTTTGCTGCTGCTCCTCCAAGGAGATTGCCATCAAAACCACACTTTATGTTTAAGTTAAATCAATGAAAAAAGGAGTTTTCTGAGGGCACGAGGGAAACTTTCAGGCCCTCCAGCTCTGTCATCAAGAAGCAAAAGAATCTCTTTTCTTGCAAGTCACTTTGGAAAAGGAGGTAAGAGGGAAAGAAGGGGGGTGGAACTGATAAATCTATAACATTTTGCTTCAAGGAAAAGCCCCATTTCAGCTGA
>NW_027426255.1:0-2132 GCF_003597395.2 Chelonoidis abingdonii
ACACTTTTTCCCACGCCGACAAATAAGTACCTTTCAGGACTGCAGCAGTATTTAAAAAAGCAATGCAAGAACTTAATAAAACAAAGCATCATCTGATGCAGTGTGATATTAAAATTAAACAACAAGTTCATTTTAAGTTTAGCTTCCATTGTAAATTTCTGGGACTGGTGGCTACAATATGCATCTGAGCCCAAATTCTATCCCTGCTAATACCCATGTAAACCCCATAGTTTGCAATGAGGCTGGACATGGGTGAAAGCAGACTTCGATTCACTGGGCCAAATTTGGTATTTCTGTAGTTCAGTTTCACTTAAATTACTGCAAGGATAAATCTGGCCTATTACCTTTACTGTTTGATGGGCTTTCTCTGAAACTCTGCATTTGCACAGATTTCTCCAAATGAAATGATCATAGAGCCCAACAATTGCAGGACTTTGTGTTACTGTAATTAACTAGTGCTTTTATTTCTAGGTTTTTGTTTCAAGGCCAAAATGGCACTGTACTTTATACTGGAGATTTCAGACTAGCAAAAGGAGAAGCAGCCAGAATGGAGCTCTTGCATTCGGGGACCAGGTACAAAAATTCATAAAAAATCTTAAATTATTTTTTTCTGGTGAGAGTTCATTTGGGTGTGAAATTTAGAAAGACTTAGAGGCCCTCTAGCCATTGACATTCAAGACTTATGACATCTTTTTCCTTTAGCTCCCACATAATTTGTGGTTTTAAAAACGTAGTCCTTAGCATGGTGTTTCCCTGATAATTGACTCTCAGAAATAATTTCTAATGACTCTGCATTCCTCTTGATCAGTGGGTCTCAAACTTCTGTACTGGTGACCCCTTTCAAATAGGAAGCCTCTGAGTGCGACCCCCCCCTTATAAATTAAAAACACTTTTTAATATATTTAACACCATTATAAATGCTGGATGCAAAGCAGGGTTTGGCACGGAGACTGACCGCTCATGACCCCCCCATGTAATAACCTCACGACCCCCTAAGGGGTCCCAGTTTGAGAACCCCTGCTCTTGATAAGGAGGTGGCTTTCACAAGCCTGAAAACTGCTGCCACAGAAGCTAGTTTAAAAAGATCCCTGTGTTAGTACTGTAGGAGTCTACAGAAGAATCTGAAATAAGACAGAAATCTAACTTTACTGTGTTGTAAAATGTACTAATAGAGTTACAAGTATTGGAATTTGAATTACGGCTTTTTTAAAATTTCTTCAATTACCTTAATGTATCAAACCTCTTCTTCTGTGATTTTGATAACCGCAGTGTTAATGACAGGCTTGCATGTGTTAAAGAAAACATAGGAAATCCCTGCATTTCCCAAATCACTGTATCTTTAAAATCACTAATCGCTGTTTCTGTGTTTACAATCTGTGTGTTTATATTGCACTTACAGGCTGAGATTAGCAGTTTCCCTAATGACATAAATACCACCATAAGTAATAGTACAATACAAGATCTATGTGTTGCATTGCTATTCTAATATCTATTTTATATGGAGTTTGGACTACAATATTGAAGAATTGCTTGTACTCTTGCCCAATCTGTGGGCAATTAACTTGTGTTACTATAATCAGAGTTTAGAATCTGGCCTCTTGACTCACCATTTTCCATAATGAAATTTTTTTTTTCCATTTTCAAATAGACAGAAATTTCTGACTAGATCAGTCAATGGGGCATGCCTGGGTATCGCAATGCAGTATTTGATATGACAGTATCTCAATTCTCTTTTTCAGAGTGAAAGACATTCAGAGTGTATATTTAGACACCACGTTCTGTGATCCCAGATTTTATCAGATACCAAGCAGAGTAAGTCCAATCAAGCTTTAGCTGGAGGCATATAGAATCATAGACTTTAAGGTCAGAAGGGACCATTATGATCATCTAGTCTGACCTCCTGCACAATGCAGGCCACAGAATCTCACTCATCCACTCCTGTATCAAACCTGTGTCTGAGCCATTGAAGTCCTTAAATCATGGTTTAAAGACTTTAGGGTGCAGAGAATCTTCCAGCAAGTGACCCGTGCCCCATGCTGCAGAGAAAGGCGAAAACCCCCCAGGGCTTCTGCAATCTTCCCTGGAGGGAAATTCCTTCCTGACCCCAAATATGGCAATCAGCTAAACCCTGA
>NW_027426256.1:0-9296 GCF_003597395.2 Chelonoidis abingdonii
CCCCCCCCGCTCACCTCTCTGCTTCTCTTCTTCCCTTCTTCAGGCTCAGGATGACCTGGTGCTGCTGGCTGCCATCCCTTTGGCTATGCTTGACTCTGCCCTCTGCTGGTGGATATCCTGGGCCGCCGTGGGTCTGCCCGAGCTCGGCCACACAGCTCCCCTCCCCTCCCCTCCCCTCACGCTCGCTAGCCTGCTAAGATCCTCCTCTGTCCGGGTCCCCAGCACCACCGGGGTCCGCGTCCGACTGCTCCGTCCAGTGGGAGGTTGAGGACTGATTGGGCAGTGGGGGCCGGGTGTCAAGCCTCCTGGGCTCCATTCCCCATTCTGGGAGGGGAGGGGAGTGGGGTCTAGTGGCTAGAGCAGTGGGGTGGTGGCTGGGTGTCAGGACTTCTGAGTTCCGTTCCCCATTCCAGAAGGGGAAGGGGGGGTCTAGTGGTTAGAGTGGTCAGGTGAGGGCTGGATGTCAAGGCTCCTGGGTTCTATTCCCAGCTCTGGGAGGAGTGTGAGGTCCAGTGGTTAAAGCAAGAGGACATAGGGTCAGGACTCCTGGGTTGTATCCCCATCTCTGGGTGTGACTGGCTATGGTGGTTGGAGCAGGAGGGGGCTACAAGGCAGGACTCCTGGGTTCTATCCCCAGCTGTGCAGTGTGGGGGAAGTGGTCAGAACTCCTGGGTCGTATTCCTAGGTTTGCTGTGTAGTATTGGGGGCAGCCTGTTTGTGCCTCAGTTTCCCTGTCTCTAAAATGGAGGTCATGACCCTCACCCCCCCCCCCAGGCTTCTTGGGGATGGAAGGGGCTGCAGGAGGCAGAGGATGCTTATTAACCATTTCCTGGCCCTTGGGGAGTAGGGCAGTGGGGGACGTGTGTTGTATGCCACCACGTGCTTGAGACAGATAATTCTCTCCTGACCCCCTCCCAGCCCCATCTGAGGTGTCCCAGAATGCTTTGCAGTAGTCCCCATTGATTTGTGGGGCATGCCTGGGGGAGGAGCCCAGGTCAGACACCATAGAATGGGTGGGGGAGGGTCGTGTGGGCTGTAGCGAGTTTGAAGAGGTGCAGCCGCCCTCCCCCCCATATGCTCCTGGCATACCCTGGTTTTTCCCTTAACGGGCTGCACATCCTCATCAGCCTGGTACAGACCATGAAGCTCTTGAAGCTACGGCGCAACACAGTGAAGCTGTCCCTGTACCGCCACTTCACCAACACCCTCATCTTTGCCGTGATTGGTGAGCCGGGGGCGCTGGGGGGAGTGCACTGAGAGCTGGGCCCCCTCTCCCGGCGCGGAGGACCCCGCGGGGCAGGGCTCTGAGGCCACCAGGATCCCTTCCCTGGGTCAGTCTGTGCCCGGGAGGGGATTATTGGCCCTTGTGCCCTCCCCAGGGAGTGGGGGCTGGGACTCGCTGAATCCAAGGGTTCAGATAGCTGATGCCAGTGCCCATTGGGGGGGCTGTGGCTGACCCCTGGTGCCCACGGGGAGTTGGGGATGCCCCAGGAGGGGCTTCTGCCCCCCATGCTGGTGGGGACTGTGGGGGGTGCCCCTGGAAGGCTCTGCCCCCCCATCCCGTGGGGAGTGAATGCCCCCACCTCCAGTAGCGATGGTAAAGCTGAATGAGGGGTTGAGGGGACCTGCCTGGCAGCCGTCGCCCTGGTAACAGCCTGTCTCCTGCCCAGCATCCGTCATCTTCATCATCTGGACCACCAAGACCTTCCGGCTCACCAAGTGCCAGTCGGTGAGTAGGCAGGCGCTGCCGGCAGGCTCTGATCCAGGGCAGCCCTGGCATGGCTTGTGGGTGCCACGGGCAGTCCGGCCGGCACAGTAACCTGGTGAACAAGAGCCTAGCCTGGGGGAGGCCAGGTCCCTTGGGGAGGAACTGCACCTAGGCTGGCTGTGGAGGCCGCATGGGGCTGCAGATCCACGCTGCAGCGTCTAACCACCTAGCCATGGTGGCTGGCTGGCTGCGAGCTCTGCAGGAGATGCAGTTGGGATGCCGAGTCCCACATCGGGCTGGGAATAGGGACTCCTGGGTTCTATTCCCTGCTCTGCCACTGATTCACTGGGTGCCCTTGGGCAAGCCTCCCGTTGCTCCAGAACTCTCCTGCCTCCAACTGCCTCCTGGCTCACTCCCTTTTCTCTGCTCCCTTGGCCCTTCCCAGGACTGGCGGGAGCTGTGGATCGATGACGCCTTCTGGAGGTTCCTCTTCTCCATCATCCTGCTGGTGATTATGTTCCTGTGGAGGCCCTCGGCCAACAACCAAAGGTGCCTGGACCCCCGCCCCTCTTTTCTTCCCCCTCCCAGGCTGTGCTCTGCCAGGCGCTCAGGACTGGGAATAGAGGGATCCCACCCAGGTGTCACCTGTAATGTCAGTGCAGATCACTCAGGCGGAGGGGGCAGTGAAAGCATCTAGACTAGGGCTTGGCTGAGATCTGCGCTCAGCTCCTTTTCCAGGGATGAGCCTCCTTGTCGGATCCACCCTCAGTTAGAAAGGATGGTACCCAGCAGCAGGGAAGGAGCTGTTTGGGGGGTGCTTGTTGCCAGGGAAGGGCAGCTGGGGTGGGAGGGATCAGTTGTTGGGGGAAGGGTGTTTCATGATGGGAGCTGGGATGGGGGAGTGGGGAGAAGGAGCCTGTTTCCCATTGAGCCACTGCTGACCCCAATACCCCAGCCTGGCACTAAGGGGGGCATTATTCCGTTCCCCTCACGCACACATACTGTCCCATAGGACTATTGTAAACCTCCTGCGTAACCCACCCAGCCGTTCCTGCAGCCCGTCCAGATCTGGTGGCTAAGATGGAGCCACATCTCCACCTAGTCACTGGCTGCATCCCCTGCCCTGCTCCGCTCCATGGGGTATTAAACCCCCAGGTGATGCCCCTTAAAAAATATTCCTGCAACTGGCATGGTCTTCTGAAAGATCTCCCCTAGTTCAAACAGGAGTTATCTTAAGAAAGTCCTGAGGCCTGCATTGCACACCGTCCTGTAAGGATTCAATTTTGATTGGTAAATGTCAGTAAACTTTGATTTCACTGCAAATATGCAAACTGGGAGAAAAATGCTTCCATCTGAGAACTGAAATATACAGCGGGGCAGAGAAAGACGAATGCTGCTTCAGAACGTATTAACGTCTGATTTCAAGCTATTTACTCATGGCTTGACATGTGATATTGACCGTTTGTGTTTTAACAGTTACAAAAAAGTCACTCTTAATCTTAGCATCTGTTGTTAAATAACTATCTGCCCTGGCTCCCCCATAATTTCCCACAACCGTGAAAATTTAAATTAAAAAAATGCTTCAAACCCAGAATTTTGCACACCTGTGAAAACTGAAATACATTGGAACCTCAGAGTTACAAACATCTGGGGAACGGAGGTTGTTCATAACTCTGAAATGTTCGTTAACTGTGAACCAAACATTCTGGTTGTTCTGTCAGAAGTTTACAACTGAATATTGACTTCAGCTTTGAAACTTTACTACGCAGAAGGAAAATGCTGCTTTCCTTTTGTTTTTGCAGTAGTTTGTTTCACACAGCACCGGTGTGTGTGGCACGTGTGCATGCTGCGGATTGTATATTTCCGGTTCTGAATGAGGCATGTGGTTGACCGGTCAGTTTGTAACTCTGGTGTTCACAAGTCTGAGGTTCTACTGTAGCTAATAATGGGGGGTGGGGGGGAGTGCTTAAACGTACATCGATACCCTTCAAAATTATTAAAAAAAGAATCACATTCTGCCAAGGCTGGTTCTCCAGGAGGATGATCACAGAGGTCCTCCTGCCTATGGGATCTATGCATTTGTGAACCATTGTGCTATCTCGGCAGATACGCGTTTGTGCCACTGGTGGATGAAGGGAGCGAGGAAGAGGATGAGGAAGAGGAACATATGGTGAACGAGGCCTTTGGTAAGTCTGATCTAACAGGGTTCTCCTCCCACCCCCCGACCCTGGACTCTGGTGTCTGTTGCTTAGGGCAGGGTAGGAAGAAACTGGGTTGAACTCAAGTGACGCCCTTTGCTCCTTCCCGTTCATCCTGCTGTCTCAGTGCACTGGCGTGTGGCCGGCTTGTACTCATACACCAATAATACCAGTTTGGTGAACACCAACATGGGGTGTGCAGGAAAGGGTGAACAAAGCCCTTCCTGACCCCTGCTCCCTGAAGCATGAGCTTGATTTCCCCTTAACTTAGCAGGGCTCTAAATTATCCCAACCAGGGAATGATCCAGCCACAGGGTTGGACTTCTGGCACTGCTATCTGCGTAGCTTCTGCACTGTGTGTGTGTATGGCATAGGGGAATTTAGGGACAATGGTTAATTTTTTGCCCGAACAAAATAAGGATTCGGACATAATCCAGCTATGTAAGCATGAGTACGCACAGTGCTATAAAGGGTCAGAGGAGTGTGACAGGACTGGGCGTCAGGACTCTGGGTTCCTTCTGAGCTGCGGGAGGGGGGTCGAGTGTTTGAACAGTGGGCGGCGGCTCTGCCACTGATCTCCCTGTGTGACCCTGTAAAGTCACATACCCCTGCTGTGAGGCAGCGATAACACTGGGAGGGGTTGTGCAAGCTAAGTGGGTGCAAGATCCGCGCGGTGGGTTGGTCGCCCCATTCGATGGCCAGTGGTGCTTCCACAATCCTCTGCCAGCCAGGTAAGGGCGGGATCAAAACAGAGCAGCAGCTCTGGCTCGAAAGACTCTGCCGGCGCCACTAGACCATGACATGAATGCGGAACTCTGGGCAAACTGCAAGGGGAGGTGGATCGGAGTCGCTCCAGTTGCTCCCTCATTGACCCACTGGTTTGGCTGGGGGTGTCTGTTTTGAGAAGGATAAGATGAGCGTGCAAAAAAATGAAGCCAACGGATCCTGAAAAGGCAAGCAGAGTGGTAGGATGGGTTGGGGAGGGGGTGCGATCTGCTCATGCTCCCAGAGGCGTCAAGGCCTGAATCTTGTTGCCGCCTCTGGCCCCAGATCAAGCCCTATTCGGCCCTCACAGCCCAGCCGAAGTTGTCTATGCTGCAGACGGATAGTCAGCGTGAACACCTCTTGCCAGCGCCAATGGGCAGGGTTGCAGCTGTAGCGCCGCAAGGCTGTGTTCTCATTGGAGCTGCGAAGCTAAGCAGGGTCAGACCCGCCTTATGGTGTGGGTGGGAGACTCAAGACACGCAGGGATTGTCCTTTGGGACTCTCGGGGCAGGGCTGAGCTTCCCGCTTTGAGTCATTGCTTAACCCAAGCACCTGTCGCACTTAGGGGGTGCTGTCGCTGTGGGGGCTGACCACTCACCACCCAGTGGCTCTAGGGTGCTGTCCCCTCCCTTCAGTGGATTCTCGGGGATTGCAAACCTTCAGCTGTGCGCCCAATCTGCGGGAATGTTCCCCGGACTCCAGCACTCCACGAGCTTTGTTTCCCCACCCCTCCTTCTTTGCAGATGAAGATGTTGAATGGGTGGAGTGAAAACTCCCTCGTCTATGGCTGACTTGTAGTTTGAGTGCAATCCGAGCGTTCTGGCTCTTTCCGTCGATCTTCCCCGCACGAGCACTCAAGAGCTCCCCGTGGGGGATTGCGTGAGGAGACGGTCTGTTCGTACCAGGGCATTGCTAAGCCATGCTCTACAGCCGCCGGACTGTTAGCTGTCCACGTGATCACGTGTGTGCGAGCGGTAACCCTGGGTGGGAGACCACCAAGGGAAATGCCCAGTGCTGGGAGAAAGGTAGCCAGCAGGGCTGCTCACCTCTGAGGCTGTAGAACCCTGTCCGGACACAAGGGGTCTGTTGCTGCAGGGGGCGAGGTGGTGCTCAGTAGGGGGAACCTCCTGGCAGTCGGTGCTGACCCCATTGCCCCAGCATGGCCTAGGGGCGCTGTGGAGCAGGGGGTGGCTCAGTAGGGGGCGCTTGCCCTGTGGCGTCTGTAATGACCCAGTACGCACCCCGGGGCGCGTGGAGCAGGAGGTCAAATACCTGGATAGAAATGACCCCCCTCCCCCCCCAAACCTCTCCAGCAATATCCCCTGGTCCGGGTCGTGGATTTGAGATATTTGGCATCCAGCGTCCTGGCTGAATCCTCTCGACATTGTCCAGATTCTCCTCCCCTCCCCCAGGGGTAAGATCCCTTTCATGCCCTGGCTGACCTTTATTAAACAGCAGTGGGCAGACCCGTCGGTCCTCTGAGGCCCTGCGTCCGTCCGGCGTTAATCCGTGACTAACCTTTCCTGCCTTCTCCCCTTTGCAGGTCTACCCTCGCTGGACTTCCGATGAGGTACCTGCTTTCTAGTCAGAGCCCCAGAGATCTCCTCCCTGAACCCGCTTTGCTTCCGCTCCAAAGAGCACCTATGTATACAGAGGGCAAGGCAGTGAGTCCCTCCCCTCGGAGCCAGTGTGTCAGGGGCGCTGTCTGTAGGGAGCGGGGTGAGGGCTCAGCTAGGGCGCTCTTCCCTCGCAGGGCAGCACCTAGGGACGCGGCCTGTAGGGAGCAGGGTAGGGGGCGCTCTCCCCTCGCAGTGCAGCATTAGGGGTGCTGTGCTGCAGGGAGCAGGGAAGGGGGTGCTTTCCCCTCGCAGTGCAGCACTAGGGGGCGCTGTGCTGTAGGGAGCAAGGTAGGGGGCACTCTTCCCTTGTAGTGCAGCACTAGGGGGCGCTGTTCTCTTGTGTCTCTCACCTGTTAGGAAACAGAGGCACTGACCGCTCATGATCACCCAAGATCCCATCTCTGGGTTCTCTGGGTGACTCCATTCTGCCTCTATGACCCCTTCCTGTTTTAGTCGGGCGCAAGATTTTCCTTTGCTCCCTGCCCTCTGCCGTTGTGTAGCTCGGTCCCCGTTCATCAGCTGCCGCGCCCCACCCCAGAGGTGGCCGACACGCAGCGATCTCTTTAGTGTCAGCGTTTAGCTTGGAAGCAGCAAGGAGTCGTCCTAGGCATGAGGGTGACTCTTCTCCCCGTGGGACCTAACAAGGGCCCTTTCCTCTATCTGGCTCCAGGAAATAGTGACCACGAAATTTGAAATGTCCAAGATGGAGTGAGAGAGGAATCCACACAGTCGCGCTGCAGGATATGCCCAGCTTCCCTCTGTGGCCTGTCGGGGAAGGAGAGTTGCTGGTGGTTTTTCTTTTAATATATATATTTGTATATGGTTAAAAGATTATTTTATTACCTTTAAGTTTCTAATTCTCGGGCTTTAACGGACTGGGGAGCTCTCCCCTGCTAGTGGCCCAAGGAGAGCGCCCCCGTCTGGGGAGGAAGACCAGAATGCACCTCGACCAGGATCAGTTTCTTTCTCAGACTGGATTAGGAAGGAAACTGTTTTCGGCCGCTCTGGACCTCTGTCCCGCTGGGGAGCGGCGTTGGCTGGACACGTGCAAGTGGTTTTCTAACGGGTCGGAGGGAGTGGCGGCATGGGCGGAGTGGGGAGTGACAGGCAGACATGTATTGGGTGCACTTGTTACGGGGTTCTTGTGGGGGTGCCTGTGTTTCAGGGGTGGTGTCTAAAGGCCGGGTGTGTCTGCTAGGAGGCTGATCTAAGTGGGATGCGGTGCTTTTATGTGGGAAGGCAGGCTGGGAGCTTTGTGTGGGGGCTGGGTGTGTAAGGGAAGGTGAGAGGCATGCTGGGTGCAGATGGCAGTGATGGGGGCAGGAATAGGGTAGGGAGAACGTCTGGATCTTCTGGGGCTGCAAGCGAGGTTTGCCCCGTATCCTGCTGCATCCTGGGACAGTCTCTGTCCCTCTCCTCCAGCGTTGCACCTGCACAGGCAGACCTGGCATCGGTTGGGAGCACCAGACCCCTCACATTCTGCTGCCAAGACCGGGACACTTCCTCTTTCCAGCCCAGAGAGCCTGAGAGAACCCACATGCCATGTGCATCCACCATCGGGCGCTGGGGAGCGGACATCGCCACACTGCGATGCATGCTGGGATCCGGCTCGGCGGTAACTCTGAACGTGGGATTCTCTGGGTGGCTGCACCGTGGCCTGGCATCGGCGGGCATCCCAGCTGCTGCCATGGGCAGTGTCTGGCACAGCGTGTCCTCCCTGAGCCTCTTTGACTCCAGCGGGGGCCACTCAGGGTTTTCTCTGCCAATTGGGCACCCGCCAAGGCGGATGGAGTGCCAGGGCTTGCCCGTCCCGGAGCCACTGCCCTCTTCTCAGACATCGCTCCCGGCCAGCACAGCAATCGCGCCAAGAGACCTATCGAAGATCCGTTGATGCCCTTGCGGCCAGAGAGGGAGAGATGCTTGGTCCGTGCCGGGGCCCCCAGTTCTGAAACTGACAAGAGTCACTACTCGGAGCCCATTGCCAGGGCGAACACGTGCCTGGTGCTTGCTTCAGGCTGCGGCCGGCTGTGAACTGGGAGGAGGAGGAAGAGTAAAGACCAGGGACCCGGAGCCCCCATGCGACCCTGTCTGCAGTGCCCACCCGGTCCCCGGCATCACTGGGCCACCTGGCGCTCTCGCCCGGCTAAGCAGCTGTTTGGTGACTGTCGTGCTGACAAGCCAGCAAGCCGGAAAATCGATTGCCTGCTGCTTCGCCCTCCACCGGCAGGAGCAGGGCTGTCTGACCCCCCTCCACCCCCCAAATCTCCCTCTCCTCTCCTCATCCCTGAGCCAACAGGATATTAACTATACTACACAGCTCAGTCCTGGAGCCCAACCAGACCTGCCCCGTCCCTGTGCCCCTAGGGGGTCCCTGCAGAACTGAGGGCAGCCCGTGAGTGGCAGCCAGCCAGGGGCTGCCCTCGGCACCGTTGAGCAGCCCCCTCTTCCAGGTACGACTCCCTGATCCCTCCTGCAGGTGCTGCCCCAGTCTGGCTTCCCCCACCAAATGGCTGGAATCAGGTCCCTCCCCAGGCTATTGGGATGGGGTGACTCCTCTGTGAGCCTTTAGAAATTGACACTGATGACCTGGCACATCCTCTCCTATAACCCACCCACACACTCCATTAGCCTGGCATGTCCTTGCCCTATAGCACCACCATCTCCTTGCCCTATAGCCCCAGAACTCTTCCCCATCAAAATTCAAATAGCCTCTGCATCCCACATGCCAGCCTGTGCCCCCCGGACCCCAGCTTGACCTACTTTAAGGGCTGCTAGTCCCATTCCGCTTCCCCTGCCCTTTCCACACCAACCTGCATCCTGCCCCACATGCTTGACATCTTCTGCAGTGAGGCCTTCGCCGCAGCTTTGTGTTTATGTTGATTTCACCTGCCTGGAGCCAGATCTGTCTCCGATCTCATGTCTCCCCATTTCTTTCCAGCTCTGACTGCGCCAGGAGGCTCCCACACCCACTTACTTTAATTTTAAACTGTGAAATGCTTTGCAGAC
>NW_027426257.1:0-1012 GCF_003597395.2 Chelonoidis abingdonii
GCTCTGACACCGCAGAGCGTTTACCCTGAATCCCCCTTCCCAGCTCTGACACCGCAGAGCATTTCTCCTGTATCCCCCTTCCTGGCTCTGATGCTACAGGGCCTGCTGTGTCCCTGTTCCCCAGTCTCATTTCTCATTCCCCAGTTCCCATCTCCTCCTCCTCCTTTGCAGGCCCAAATACACGCGCAATGCAGGCCCCCAGTCCCGCCCCTGACAACTTAGTGCCATGTTCCATTTTGGGTCTGGGGTCTCCATCCCACCCCTTTTGTACCCCATGGGACAGGTAAGGATTGCAGTGAGGGATGGGCATTTCTTTGGTCTTCCAGTGTTTTTAGGGTGACCAGACTGCAAGTGTGAAAAATCAAGATGGGGATGGGGGGTAATAGGAGCCCATATAAGAGAAAGACCCCAAAATCAGGACATCTAGTCACCCTACGTGTTTCATACCTTCCCTCCCCAAGCCCCTTTGCCCCTCCCAACTGGTAGCTTGACCTTGTCATGAGCTAGGGGCTGAGGCAATCGGGGAAAGCCACTCTCAGTAACACTTCGACTGCTCTTACCTGTTCCCATTGTATGGACAAATCCCGCTGACTAGGCGGAAGCAACATCGCAGCATCTTTGTCCCTGGTTTATATATCTTAGCGTCAGAGTATCAAAAAGTCAAACTCCAAATTGTACCCCAGGCTAAGAAACAGGCCTAGATACTAACTGATTTCCTGGCCCGGTGTCAAAACGTCATTTGTATCTGAGGCACCTGTGCGGGCTGCCTTTCGCAACTCTTATTTTGCCTTGCAATCCAGCCCTTGGTGCGAAAAAGCTTGTGTGTGGAACTTCTTGCCCTAATATTCACTGAGGGCTGTATACGATCGCCTATTAAATCCTTCACAGAGGCAAACATCTACTGTCATTTCTCCTATTAAATCCTTCTCAGAGGCAAAAATCTACTGTCATTTCTCCTATTAAATCCTTCTCAGAGGCAAAAATCTACTGTCATTTCTCCTACTAAATCCTT
>NW_027426258.1:0-1849 GCF_003597395.2 Chelonoidis abingdonii
GTCTGACTGGATTTAGGACAATTGAGGATTTGGCGTGAAGTCCATTTGGGAATGATGGTCATGAGGACCTGAGGGGGGGGGTCAGAAGGTTAGATTAGGGGCTGTGAGTCAGGACTCCTGGGTTCCATGGTGGAGGTTGGGTGGAATGGGTCCCAGCGGGGAGCAAGGGGGGTGTCTCTGACGCCCCCCTAAAACTAACCCCCCCCCAACTCCCTTTTTAACCCCCAGATCCATACCAGGTCTTGGGACCCACCAGCAGCCGCTTGGCAAACCCAGGTGGGTCTGGGCACCTTTTACAGCTTGGGATGGGCGGGCTGAGGTTCTAGGTAATGGCTAGAGACATGGGGGGCTGGGAGCCAAGACTCCTGGGTTCTGTCCCTGGCTCTAGCAGGGGAGTGGGAGCTAGGGGTTAGAGCAGCAGGGGGCTGGGGGAAGGAAGAGGGGCGGGAGTTAGGACTCCTACGTTCTGGCCCTGGCTCTGGGAGGGGAGTGGGATCTAGTGGGTTAGAGACCTTGGCCCTCCTTCCTGGGGCAAAGCAGAGCCCCTCCGTTACCAAACCAGTGCAACCAGCAGACCCTACAATAACCAGCCAGAAAAGACCCTACGATAACAAACCAGGGGGCAAAGCAGAGCCCCGCCGGTAACAAACCCGTCTCCCCGCCCGGCAGGCAGTGGCCAGATCCAGCTGTGGCAGTTCCTGCTGGAGCTGCTGTCGGACAGCAGCAACGCCGGGTGCATCACGTGGGAGGGCACCAACGGGGAGTTCAAGATGACGGACCCGGACGAGGTCGCACGGCGCTGGGGCGAGCGCAAGAGCAAACCCAACATGAACTACGACAAGCTGAGCCGAGCCCTGCGCTATTATTACGACAAGAGCATCATGACCAAGGTGCACGGGAAACGTTACGCCTACAAGTTCGACTTCCAGGGCATCAGCCAGGCCCAGCAGAACCACCCGGGCGAGGGGCCTCTCTACAAGTACCACCCGGCCGACCTGTCCTACCTGCCTTCCTACCACCAGCAGAAGGTGGGCTTCGGCCTCAGCCACGCAGCCCAGCTGCCTGTCTCCACTGCTGGCTTCTTCGGGGCCCCCTCGCCCTACTGGAACGCTGGCTCCGGGAACCTCTACCAGAGCTCGCCCGTGCCCCGGCCCGCTGCCGGCCACCTGAACTCCTTCTACTAGCCACGGGGGGCACCCGGCCTGCTGGCAGCCCCCTGAACTCCTTCTACTAGCCACGGGGGGCCCCCAGCCTGCTGGCGGCCACCTGAACTCCTTCTGCCACCCACGAGGGGCGCCCGGCCTGCTGGCAGACAACTGAACTCCTTCTACTAGCCACGGGGGGCCCCCAGCCTGCTGGTGGCCACCTGAACTCCTTCAACTAGCCACAGGGGGCACCCAACCTGTTGGCGGCCCCTTGAACTCCTTCTACCAACCACGGGGGGCGCCCGGCCTGCTGGCGGACACCTGAACTCCTTCTACTAGCCACAGGGAGCACCCAGCCTGCTGGTGGCCACCTGAACTCCTTCTACTAGCCATGAGGGGTGCCCAGCCTGCTGGCGGCCCCCTGAACTCCTTCTACTAGCCATGGGGGGTGTCCAGCCTGCTGGCGGCCCCCTGAACTCCTTCTACTAGCTACGGGGGGCCCCCGGCCTGCTGGCGGCCATCTGAACTCCTTCTACTAGCCCTGGGGGGCGCTTGACCCACTGCTGATCATCTAAACTCTTTCTGCTAGCCATGGCAGGCACTTGGCCTGCTGCTGGTCACCTGAACCCCTTCTGCTAGCCACAGGGGGTGCTTGGCCCGCTGCTGGTCACCTGAACCCCTTCTGCTAGCCACAGGGGTGCTTG
>NW_027426259.1:0-1403 GCF_003597395.2 Chelonoidis abingdonii
ACTTGGGAGGGGGGCGGCCCGAGCTGTGTCCGCCTGGCGCGGCTCTGCCGCGGGGCGCTTGGGCAGGGCGGAGCAGCCCCCCCCCCGCCTCTGCCTGGGAAGCAGTAGCGGAGGCGAAGCGCGGGGGCGGGGGTTGAAGGGCTTGGGGGGCTCTCCAGCTCCCGGGACTTTGTTTCCCAGGTATTCAGGGGAGCGGGGGCCAGGCGCCTCCCGCAGAGCCTGGCTTGTTATGTCAGTTTCACTAGCTTCCTATGCCTTTGTACCTCTCATTCAGCGCTGGGTTTTAAAGAACACCAATAATGGTGATTTTTGACTCCTAACCACATTCCCAGTTCTCTTTGAATGCTTCCTTCTGCTACTTCCTCCCCTGGCCAGAACCAGCTTGAGATGTCAGTGATCAATCTCGTGTAAATAGTATTTGAATATTTTATAACTGTAGAGTTCAGTGGTGTTCCCTCTTGTTAAACCGTGAATCAATAAACTCTATAGAAATGCAACCTTATATTGTTATGTGAAACTTGACAAAGAAACCTGTAGTAACAAATGCAAAAATCATGGGCTCTTTCTGCACGTGTGCTCAATTCTTGCATAGTAAAATTCCTCGTGGCTTATTTTGCAACAAGTTTCCTTTTATACAGAGGTCTATTATTACTGTCAGGTTGTAATACAACTCAAACTGGAGTTTAACAAGAGATACTAATCTTGGTGACCTTTTAAAAGATAATAACTTGGTTAGGTAACTCAAATCAGTAAAGTTCATGGAACATTGTAAGTGCTTGAGGTAAAGAGAACGTGACTTGTAGAAATGTGGGTGAAGTTTACTGACTTTATTCTCTGATGAAGAAGAATGTCTAGATATTAATTCCCTCCAAAAATAAATCAGTTGGTTTTATGCAGCTGTTTCTAAACCATACTGAAAGGGTAGCAGTATAATGTATATGTGCTAAAAATGCGAAAGAGGAAACACTTTTATAAACCCTGAAATGTTTCACAATTTCACTTTGGGCAAAGCTCTCTGATTGGTTTTTATCCCTCTGAAAGGGAAAAAATAATGTTGGGGTTTTTTTTGGTTTGTTCTGCTGTACCTCTATATACGCTGTAGCTGGTCTGGTTCAAAATTTTCTCCTTTGACATTTCTGAATTTCTAGGCTGCACGGAATTGTTCTTTGATCATGTTGGATGCTTTTTCTTCCTGGCTGTGCTGTTCATCTTTTGATTTCCAAAGGCACAGTTTTGGACATTGTTCAATTTCAAATATTCATTTTTTTGAGGAAAGACTTGTTAGAAAATATTCTAACTACTTCAACTTGAAATCTGTTCAGCTTAAAAAAAAAAAAAAAGAAGCAGGTACCAAACTTGCATGTGAATTCCCCTACCAATTTTTGTGGTTTGCAATCAACTTT
>NW_027426260.1:0-2061 GCF_003597395.2 Chelonoidis abingdonii
AGAAAGAGACCTTCTAAAAATGTTAAAATGTATTACTGGCACACGAAACCTTAAATTATAGAGTGAATAAATGAAGACTTGGCACACCACTTCTGAAAGATTGCTGACCCCTGGTGTAGGCGCTTAAAGAGTTAGGTTGATGTAAGCAGCCTTATGTTAACCTAACTCTGTAGTGTAGACCAGACCTTAGTAAGTTTCCCAAACCTGAAGAAGAGCTTTGTGTAAGTTCTAAAACTTGTCTCTCTCACCAACAGAAGTTGGTCCAATAAAAGATATTACCTCACCCACCTTGTGTCTCTAATATCCTGGGACTGACATGGCTATAACACTGCATACATCCATCAAGGAAAGCCTAGTTTAAACAGTTAAGTCTTATACTGTGCTCTTGGAGTCAACAGGCTTTGGAATAAGCCGTAAGAAAGGCAAGGCAAGAGTCCCTCCTGCTATACTGCAGTAGAAAGTTCATTAGTTCTTCAAGAATTCCTTGTCTCCAGCTCTAATCTGTTCCATCCTGGAAACCATTAGCTTCACTGTTTTGCAGGAAGGTCAATGCAGAGGAAGAACTGATCTTCAGCTGGTCATGTTGTAGCCCACTGTGGGTTTTAAAGAGGACTGGGACCTTGAATTAGATCCTGTACTGAATGAGTAGCCAGTGCAATGTGCAGAATAATGGAAGGACGTGTTCTTGTCTGTGTGTCCTGCTTAAGAGAAGCGCATGGCAGTAATTCAGCTTCAAAGTAAAGGATATGTAATTCGCTAATGGCTAGGTTTTCATTTATGAGGAAGTGGACAGTTCTGAATTGTGTGAGGTCTTCAAAGTGCTTTTTCTTACCACAGCATCATCTCCTACCTTACTACCTGGGTTATGCTTTCACCAGTTGTTGTTCATTCAGATCTTCCAGATACTGGGGTAACAAGGTGATGGCATTATCTGCTTTGGATGAGAGAGCTAAGGTCAGCTCCATATTATCAGCAGCATATTGTTGACACTTGAGCCTGAAGTATGATGTGGTACCCCCTAGTGTTTTAACCTTATAGTTAGATGGGAGTGGGGAAGGACACTGCAGCGTAAGGGCCTTGATGAGGCCGAGAAGTTGCCTCTCTTGGACATGCAAGACCTGGCCCCTGAATAGCCATTGTTGACTTGGACTGGATTCAAACTGGTTATCTTAAGGTAAAGTTTCTCTAGCCTATTATGATTCTCCTTGGCCATCTAGTCTCCAAAAGTGAAAATATCCCAAGGCAAGTTTTTTGCTTCTCATCAAGTGTTTTATTAACATTCAGTAGTGCCAGGTTAATGATCAGTGTGTGCATGGACAGGTTTGCCTTGAGGGATGCAGTAGGCAATGCAGGCAGGAAGCCACAGCCAATAATATGTGTGGAAACTAAATCAGTAGAAAAAATATTTGATTTAAAGTTATTTTTTTGGCTGATATTTAACCTGCAGATTGAGTGGGGTGAGGAGACTCAACGCCAGGACACATGCATCCTGTACATGATGTTTCCCACCGCAGGCTTCAGGACCCACTGTCTGGCCTCCTAGCTGGGCTCTGTTAGCCTTCACTCGTGACAGTTGACTTATCACAATCCAGGCTTCACGTTGAACTTGCTGTCTGGTCTATCCTCACTTTGGACAACACCCAGCATTAAAAAAAAAAAAAAGTTACACTCCAAAAATGAGTAGTTTTTAAAATATTAACTTCTTATTTGTCTTCTATTAGAATACTTGATGGCCGTGTTCTGAAGTGCTTCTCCACACCCAGGAGGGCATATAATATGTAGTGACGGACCCAGGTCAGTGGGGTACAGGAGTCTGGTGGCGGGCAAATATACTGGTCACTGGATGAGTAGTTTTCTGTTCCCTGAGTGACCAGAACAGGGGCTGCACTGGAGTAATCAGGAACCTGCTAAAACCAATTAAGGCAGAGAGGCTGATTAGAACACCTGCAGCCAATCAAGGCAGGCTAATCAGGGCACCTGGGTTTAAAAAGGAGCTCATTCCAGTCAGGCTGGGGGGAGCCAGAGGAGAAGTAGTGCGTGTGAGGAGCTGGGAGCAAGAGG
>NW_027426261.1:0-1178 GCF_003597395.2 Chelonoidis abingdonii
TGTAAACAAACTTGTTTGTCTGAGCGATTGGCTGAACAAGAAATAGAACTGAGAGGACTTGTAGGCTCTAAAGTTTTACATTGCTTTATTTTTGAATGCAGTAATTTTTTGTACATAATTCTACATTTTAAGTTAAACTTTCATGATAAAGAGACTGCACTACAGTACTTATACTAGGTGAATTGAAAAATACTATTGCTTTATTTTTTACAGTGCAAATATTTGTAATAAAAAATAAAGTGAGCACTGTACACTTTATATTTTATATGGTAATTGAAATAAATATATTCGAGAATGTAGAAAACATCCAAAAATATTTAAATAGTATTTCATTATTGTTGAACAGTGCGATTAATTGAGATTAATTTTTTTAATCGCTTGACTGCCCCACTTTGAACTATTTTGGTGTACTTTTCAAATACATGTCTTTCAGGTTTCAGAAGCAGGAAATTGAAATTAATGACAGCTTATCCCAATTTGTGAAATACTAAATTTAAAAAGTCTTCTGTTACAAAACTATAAAGATGACTTAGCTAAAGCTAGAAATCCATTGCCAACACACCAAACCACGTGAACTCTATGAATTATCTGATCTTTGTGCAACTGAGATCTATGCTGAAATGCTGTATTAAATGACGACTTTTGATCTCTGCAAATAAGGCTGTTATGAAAAGTTGTTACTGTGCACACATGACCAACTAATCTTAGAAAAATATATTAAAATGCTTTTTTACAAGTTGAAAATAGGTCCACATAATGGCTGTGTTAATTTACATGTCATATTTAGATCTTCCCATCCTCTGCTGGCTTTCTCCACCAATATGTGATGAAATAAGAACCCACATACATGCACAGACCATAGAGATTTTGCCACCAGCCCATATAATCCATTATTAACGTAACAGAGAATGTCCCTAGTGGTACAATGAAACTATGTTAGCAAAAATTTATCTGATTAGTGGACCAAATAACGGTTAGCCTTTTAATGCCTAATCATGTATGTTTTCACTTACAAAGCTGTACATATCACTGAATAACCAACTATTCTAAAGTGTTTTGATGCCAGGTTCAGTGTTATCATAGAATTATAGAATATTAGGGTTGGAAGAGACCTCAGGAGGCCATCTAGTCCAATCCCCTGCTCAAAGCAGGACCAACACCAACTAAATCATCCCAGC
>NW_027426262.1:0-1388 GCF_003597395.2 Chelonoidis abingdonii
TTTTCCAATTCTGTGTTGAGACCATGCTGCCGAAACCTCTCCAGGTTCGGATGTGGTGCATGTGCTGCTCTGAGTTCTCCAAAAAGAGATGTATGTCACTCGAATAGATGACACTGTCCCCAAATACATCACTGACGAAGTGTTGCAAGGTCAGGGGACCATTAGTTAGCTGAAATAGCATATCAGACAGTTAAAATGTCCAAAGTGTGTTTTGAAATCTGTCTTCCTTTTGTCCCTTGCCCAAATGAGTGTTAGATTGGAAATCCTTGCAGATGAAGTTTGATGAAAACCTTTGCAGATTTCCTGTGAGCCAACAATTGTGCTATTCACAGCATGGGGTAATGGTTTCAAATTATCACTTTATTCAGGAGCTTATTGTCTAAAGAGAGGCATAGTAGAGTCCCACATTTCTTCTTCACAAAAAGGGCCTGGGCACCCATGGGAAACACTTATTTGCTCATAAACCCTTAGGACCAGTTTTCATGATTGTACGCAGGGAGAGCCACTAATTCTGGTTCCAACAACACATAAATACAGGGAAAAGCAACTTTCAACCAAGGTTGTAGGTCAATAGGGTAGTCATAGTGCCGGTCTAGAAGCAACAAATCCACATTTCTTCCAAAGGTATCCATGTAATCCTGGTATTTATAAGGGCCCCACTGTCAATCAAACCATAACTCTGCCTCCTGACCCGCTTAGTCCCTCTCGCCTGTCACCGGAAGTCCCACTCCATGGGGGTATTACTTCTGGGGTCAAGGCGACCACATGACTCGAAGCAAGGTGCATCATGTGACCCCTCTAAGAATTCCTCCCACCACCCTCTACCAATCAGGATGGGTTTCATCTAGATAGGACCACCCCGAGAGGAGATTTGACAAATCAGGGTGATTTCCGGGGTGGGGTGATCCATTCAGAAGTGGAACGTGTGACCCCTCTAAGAACAAATCCCACTGCCCTCTACCAATTAGGATGGGTTTTGCACTGATTGGTCTAAATCTCCTCTTGGGGTTGTCCAATCAGGGTGAGTACCAGGACAGGGTGTCTCGTCCGGAAGTGGGCCGTATGACCCAACTAAGAACTCCTCCCAAGGCCCTCTGCCAATCAGAGTGCAGCACCATTACCTCATAAGTCCCAGCGCCAGAAAGAGGAGGCCATCTCTTTCCAATGACACGTTTTAGAAATCAAGGAAAGGTTGCTAAGAGGAAACATGGACTCCTTCACCTCCCCCATTAGAACTTTGGTTTTTGCTTTAGCCTCAAGGATATTTGACTATCCACAGAGCAAGTGCTACATCAGCAGCAGTTCAGAGGAGGAGGAAGGCACGACCAAGGGGAGCCCTTTGGCCCAGCCATTGTTGGATATACCGGAACCCGAATCCAAAACCCAAC
>NW_027426263.1:0-997 GCF_003597395.2 Chelonoidis abingdonii
GGAGTTTGGGTGGGGGAGGAGGTCTGGGGTAGAGATTCTGGGATGGAGTTTGGGTGCGGATGCAGGAGGTGGGGGAGGTTTCAGGCTCTGGGAGGGAGGAAGGGGGAGGGGCACAGCCTCTGGGAGGGACTTTGGTGGTGGGAGGGGGTGTGTGGGAAGGGGTGCAGGCTCTGGGAGGGAGTTTGTGGCCAGGAGGGGGTGTGTGGGAAGGGGGTGCAGGCTCTGGAGGGAGTTTGGGGGCTGGGGGAGTGTGGGGAGGGGGTGCAGGCTCTGGGGGGAGTTTGGGGGCTGGGGGAGTGTAGGGATGGGGTGCAGGCTCTGGGAGGGAGTTAGGAGCAGGAGGGGGTGTGGGAAGGGGGTGCAGGCTCTGGGAGGGAGTTTGGGGGCAGGAGGGGGTATATGGGGGGGGTTTAGGCTCTGGGAGGGGATTGGGGGTGCAGCGCTTACCTGGGGCTCCAAGGCAGGGTTGGCAGGTGGGCCTCCACATGTTTCTTCCTCCAGGCACTGTCCTGCAGCGTCCCATTGGCCACAGGTGCGCTCGGAGCGGGGGCAGTGCGCAGAGGCACAGCCCTGCCGAGGGTCACAGGGAGGGGCTGGCAGCCACTAGAGCAATTGACAGACACCGCTCAGCTCCACAGCGCTGCCGGGGCCCCTGAGTGGGGAGTGCCCAGGGTAGGCAGGTGGGGAAAAGGGAGAGACTATCCCAGGTTCTGAGGACCTGCTGTTCCCATGGAAAACATTGAGAATTTCAGGTACTCATCACATATGAAAGTCAGGTAATATTTTTAGGTATTTAAATATAAATTTAGATTTTTAGGTTTAGCTACTGAAGTTTGAAAAAATTGGCTATAGCTTTTAATTTTCAAATCTTCCTTCTGCATATATTAACCGTTTCCCGTATGAGAATGGAGAGAAGTAAATAGAGGTGTTCCCCAGGGGTCTGTTCTGGGACCAGTCCTATTCAACATATTCACAAATGTTCTGGAAAAAGGGGGAA
>NW_027426264.1:0-1638 GCF_003597395.2 Chelonoidis abingdonii
CCCCCCGATATGAATTGCATAAACTGGGTTTGAAATAAACAAGAAATAAGTTTAACAACTACAAAAGGCAAATTTTAAGTGATTATAAGGGATAGCAAACAGAACAAAGCAGATTACTGAGCAAATAAAACACAACATGCAAATTAAGCTCAATGCACTCAAGAAACAGATTACAAAATGTAATTTCTCACCCTCAGTGTTGTTTTAGGCAAGTTGCAAAGTTTCTGTAGCTCAGAGTTCCAGTTATTTCTCTTTACAGACTGGACTCCTGTCTCAGCCTGGACTCAACCCTGCCTTTCCCTTCAGGTGTTTTTAGCAGTCTTCCTTCCTGCGCAGGCAATGGAGAAAAGTCCTGACTGTCTTCCTTCCCAGCCTTAAATAGAATGTACATAAGGCGGGAAGCCTTTGTTTCCAGTGGAAGAGTACCACCAGTGTCCAAAGTGGCATTTTGTGACAGGTGATATTATCACATGACTTTGCAGTGTCAGGGCAACCATGAGACAAGGTTTATTTGCAAGGCCTACAGGAAGGAACTCCTGGGAAGATGGGGGATCCACATCTTCAAAGACTCGTTGTCTTTTCCTGTTGGCCCATTAAGGCTGATTACTTACTATCTGATGGGCATTTCCCAAGCACGTACCCACACAGTTGTAGTTGTTACATAGACAATATTCCTAACTTCAGATACAGAAATGATACATGAATTCAAATTGGATAAAGACATTCAGTAAATCATAACCTTTTCAATGATACCTCACATGACCTATCTTGCATAAAACATATCCCACTTATGCCATATTCATATCATAATATTTCTATGAAGAACATGGGGTGTAACATCACAGCCTCTTCTTCGCGCCCTTATTGTTCAAACATCTTTAGCTTTCTTGAAGAGGACGGACTGAAGAAGGGTCTTGAGCCATCATTAATTTCATCCCCTTCCCTTTACGAAAGGACCTAAATTTCTTCTTAGTACATCAGTCTTGTGATCTTATTGCAAATCTCACATTATCTGATTTCCAGCACCTGGAGTCATGTGATAATTGAAGACTCTCAGCTTTTATTTAAAATAGAGCAAGTGCCCCTTGTGGCTATGGAAAAAGCTTGACACTGTGACATCAGTGTGACTGAAAGGCTCAGAAAGCAGAAGGAAAAGAAAAAGAAACCAACATTTATTATTATTTGTTAAATCTCATGGTTTTAAGCCAGACTCATAATATGTGGGACCTGACTCACAATTTTTGAAAATTTGGTGTTGCCAGTACTAGCCCATTTCTCTCCCTCCCTCCCTCCCTCCTCTTCTGATTATATATATGCCCTTGTTATTCTCTGTAGCCCCTTTCACTAGCAGCACATAATTTTGCTTTAGTGTTGTCTTTGCTTATATTTTCCTGTGAGACTTACCTGAGTTCCTCCACTACAGAAAGGATGTGGACAAATTGGAGGGAGTCCAGTGGAGGGCAATGAAAATGATCAGGGGGCTGGAGCACATGACTTATGAGGAGAGGCTGAAGGAACTGGGATTATTTAGTCTGCAGAAGAGAAGAATGCGGGGGGATTTGATAGCTGCTTTCAACTACCTGAAGGTGGGGTTCCAAAGAGGATGGAGCTCGGCTGTTCTCAGTGGTGGCAGATGAC
>NW_027426265.1:0-1648 GCF_003597395.2 Chelonoidis abingdonii
ACGATTCCCCTCTGGATTCCTGACTGGGACCTCGGTTATTCCTTCCCCTGAGCATCCACCCTTAAGATTGGAGACTGGCCACTTCCCAGGGCTTTGGCAGATGAGTCAGAGCTGTGGGACACCAGTGTGGTACTGAGGAGGGCCAGCTACTGCTCTCATTTACCCGGGTGCAGGGCAGGAGTAATTCTACTGAATTCAGTGGGGTTACGCCTGATTTTTCTGTGGAATATTCCAGCTGCTGGGGGTCGTTCCAACAGGGTTCCCAAGCGCAGGAAAGACAGACCCTGCTCCCTTTTCCCACCTCGAGGAGCAGCAATCAGCTGTTTGTAATGAACCAGCAGCTTCCTCTCCCATGCAAAGGTTGAAGTGTCTGGAGCTGGGTGGGAGCAGGGAGATGTTTCAGACACGCAAGGCTCCGCTTTCCCTCCCCGTTCTTCATTGCTGTGTAAGTGGGGTCGGACTGAGCTCCTCTGCTGACATGGAGTGATGAGCTGGGGGAACAGACTCCAGGAGCAGACGGTGTTTGCCTAAGAACCCTATTGTGCCTCAGAACTCAGCACAGGGAGCTGCTTTGCCAAAGTGACCCGTTTTGGCATGTGTTGGGTTACAAATCACTTTAGTAGGGAGTGCAGGGGAATGGCATGTTGTCACCCTGATTGTGTGAGGAAAGGGGAGCAGAACAGTGCTTAGCCTGCCCTGATTGACCCTCACTCATTAAGCAGGGGGGGGGGCAAATCTCCTGAGAGTGAGAGAGAAAGAAGGTGGGGACAGGTGTCTGTATCCGGGGGTGTGGGCTCTGCCTAAAGAGTCCTAGACGCCATTTGATCATCTCCCTCGCCACTGTGTAAAGACAGAGCTGATCAGACACACTTCAGAGTGTTTGGTTTGTTCAGTGATTGCTGGAGCTGAAATCACTGAGAACCAGGTCTAGCCGCTGAGCCTTAGTGCACGTCTGCGCTTAACATGCCACATCTGCACAGCTGCACCAAGGGAACTGTGCTGCTGTGACGCTTTAATGGAGATGCTCTAAGCTGACGGGAGAGAGCTTCACCCATTGGTATAGTTAATCCATCTCCCCGAGAGGCAGTAGCTGAGTCAACGGGAGAAGCTCTCCTGCCCACACAGCGCTGTCTACACGAGGTCAGGTTGGTATAACTACGTCGCACAGAGGAAGGGTATGTGTGGATTTTTCACCCCCCGAGCGATGTAGTTCCACCGATATAGGTCTGTAGTTCAGACCAGACCTCAGTTGTAAACATGGTGGTGGCCAGGGCCACCGAGAGCGGGTTCAGGCCCCAATGAAAAAAATTTTTTGGGATGCCCAGCAAGGGCGGACTGGATAACGGAGCCAACAAAGCCAGGGTAGCCAGGCCCCGGGCCCCCGTAGTTTGTACCAGCTCCTCCCCCTCTCGTCGGCCCTGGTGGTGGCAGCAGCGGCCGAGGCATTTCTCGACACCATCTCCACACCTCCCACCCCACTGGCGGGAGCAGGGCCAGCTCCAGGCACCGGCCAAGCAAGCTCATGCTGGGGCGGCAGAGTCTAAGGGGTGGCTTCCCTCCAATCCTAGGGCGACATGGCCACCCTTTTTATTGCTTCGCCACTGCAGCCCCCCCATAGGTTTTTTTTTTCTTTTTTTTTTTTTGCTTA
>NW_027426266.1:0-3041 GCF_003597395.2 Chelonoidis abingdonii
TGGGCCCTGCCCCCCTGCTGCCCTCGCAGTGTGTGTGTGTGTGGAGGGAGGAGTGGCCTGGGCCCTGCCCCCCTGCTGCCCTCGCAGTGTGTGTGGGGAGGAGTGGCCTGGGCCCTGCCCCCCTGCTGCCCTCGCAGTCTGTCTCTCCAGGTGGTGGCACGGCGCGCGGACCTGAAGCTCATCGTCACCTCGGCCACCATGGACGCAGAGAAGTTTGCCTCCTTCTTTGGGAACGTTCCCATCTTCCACATTCCTGGCCGCACCTTCCCTGTTGATGTCCTGTTCAGCAAGGTGCCTGTGGGGGGGTGGGGGTCTGGGCAGGGCTGGCCGCATGGGGTGGAGGTGGAGGTGCTGTGTGATGGGTTCTGTGTATGAGGGGGAGTCGGGCTGTGGGCAGCCAGGCCCCCCTCGAACTGCTCTCTGCCTTTCAGACCCCCCAGGAGGACTACGTAGAGGCTGCAGTGAAGCAGGCCCTGCAGGTGCATCTGTCTGGGGCCCCTGGAGACATCCTCATCTTCATGCCGGGCCAGGAGGACATTGAGGTGACCTCAGTGTGCCTTAGCGCTAGCCCACCCCTCCTCCCCCATGGCAGGCCTGGGAGCACTAGCCAGGCCCCCGCTCCCCTCCCCGGGCCCTTGTGCCTTTTCTTGCTTTCACTCCCCTCTCTGTCCCCAGGTGGCGTCGGAGCAGATCGTGGAGCATCTGGAGGAACTGGAAAAGGCCCCAGCTCTGGCTGTGCTGCCCATCTACTCTCAGCTGCCCTCTGACCTGCAGGCCAAGATCTTCCAGAAGGTAGCACGTGGCAGGGTCTCCTGGGGGAGGGAGCAGCGGCTGCTGTAGGGGAACCTGGTGTCTGTCTGTGTAGAAGGTAAAAGCCAGGGACCCACCGCTCCCCGCGGGCACTGATCCTGGCACTCCTTGTCTGCACCCCTGGGGGGCACAGTCTGTCGGGAGCTGGGGGCTGCCAGCCCCTTAGGGCGCTGACACCTGGTGTGTTGCAGGCTCCGGACGGTGTCAGGAAATGCATTGTCGCCACCAACATTGCGGAGACCTCGCTGACGGTGGACGGCATCATGTTTGTCATTGACTCCGGCTACTGCAAGCTGAAGGTGAGGCGAGGGCTGGTTGCGGAGCCCTGCTCCCTGGAGCTGCTGCGTAGCCGCCTTTTGGGCCCTGCCCGTTATCCCCCACCCTGTCTCACTGCTCCTTGCCTGTCCCGCCAGGTCTTCAACCCCCGCATAGGGATGGACGCCCTGCAGATCTACCCCATCAGCCAAGCCAACGCCAACCAGAGGTCGGGTCGTGCTGGCCGGACGGGCCCAGGTCAGTGCTTCAGGTAGGCGCCTCGCTGCAGCATTAACCCCTTGGGTGCTGAGCTGTGGACACAGCAGCTGCTTCCCCTCAGTTGGCTTGACTCTAGCTGCTCCGTGGGAAGGGTCCTGGAGCTCAGGGGATCTGAATGTGTGCACACCCCGAAGTGTCCCAGCTTGGAGGGGGTGCTCTCATGTCAGGGGTCTCCTGAGTGCACCACGGAGAGCTGCCTCAGCCCCCTCGGCTGCAAGAATGGCATCTCCTTGTGCAGCCAGCTTCTCCTGCACTGTTGCTGGGGGTGTGTGCAGGGTCTGCTCCTTGCCCCAAAACAGGGCAAGCTGGAGCTGCAGCTCCTGTGCCCAGGATCCCTGCTCTAGAGAGCTCCCTGGCTTGCTGTGGCTGGGCAGAAGGAGGCTCTGAGCTCAGCAGGGAAGTGGAGCTATCTAAGGGGCTGGCTGGGGAGGAGGGAATGGCGCTCACGGCATTGGCTCCCCAGGCTCTACACTCAGAGCGCCTATAAGAATGAGCTGCTGACCACCACGGTGCCTGAGATCCAGCGCACCAACCTCGCCAATGTGGTGCTGCTGCTCAAGTCTCTGGGCGTGCAGGACCTGCTGCAGTTCCACTTCATGGACCCACCCCCTGAGGACAACATGCTGAACTCCATGTACCAGCTGTGGATCTTGGGAGCCATGGACAACACGGGTAAGGAGGGAGGGGAGCGCTGAGGGCTTCAGGGAGGGGGTTTGGCGGGGGGTGGGAATAGGGGGTGCTGGGAGCTTGCCTTGCTACCGGCTCCTGTGTTGCTCTGGCAGGTGGCCTGACCTCAACGGGGCGCCTGATGGTAGAGTTCCCACTGGACCCGGCGCTCTCCAAGATGCTCATTGTCTCCTGCGACATGGGCTGCAGCTCCGAGATCCTGCTCATCGTCTCCATGCTCTCTGTGCCCGCCATCTTCTACCGGCCCAAGGTGCGTGCTGCTGCCTCGCCTCTCTGCCTCTCCCCTCATGTGTGGGCTGGGGGGCCCATCCCTCCCCTCCAGTCCTAACCCTGCGCCCCCTGCTCCCACCTAGGGCCGGGAGGAAGAGAGCGACCAGGTGCGGGAGAAGTTTGCTGTTCCGGAGAGTGATCACCTGACTTATCTGAACGTTTACCTGCAATGGAAAAACAACAGCTACTCCATGTTGTGGTGTAACCAGCACTTCATCCATGCCAAGGCCATGAGGAAGGTGGGGCCGTGCTGGGAGGCCAGGGCCTGGGGGCGCAGAGGATGGGGCCTCTGAAGCGGGGCAGGTCTCTGACAGGCATGTGCTGTTGCAGGTGCGGGAGGTGCGTGCCCAGTTGAAGGACATCATGGTGCAGCAGCGCATGAGCCTGGCGTCCTGCGGTTCAGACTGGGACATCGTCAGGAAGTGCATCTGTGCTGCCTACTTCCACCAGGCTGCCAAGCTGAAGGTGAAGGGCGGGGAGTGCAGGGTGCAGGCCGAGGGAGGGGCAGGGTGCTGCCCAGGGCTGTGCTAACCCGGCTCTTTCCACAGGGCATCGGGGAGTATGTGAACATCCGCACTGGCATGCCCTGCCACCTGCACCCCACCAGCTCTCTCTTCGGCATGGGCTACACTCCAGACTACATCGTTTATCACGAGCTGGTCATGACCACCAAGGTGAGCGGGCCGTGCCCTCCCTGCTGGTGGGCGGGATGTTCTCGGGGCGGGGGGGGATGGGGCCGT
>NW_027426267.1:0-3162 GCF_003597395.2 Chelonoidis abingdonii
GGCCCCAGGGTTAAGTGACTCCTGGAGCTAGGGTTTGGGGCACCAGGGTTAAGGGCCTCCTGGTGTTAAGGTTAAGGGCCCAAGGTTAAGGTCTGCTGGAGCTAGGGTTAGTGACCCCAGGGTTAAGTGACTCCTGGAGCTAGGGTTAGGGGCCCCAAGGTTAAGGGCCTCCTGAAGCTAGGGTTATTGGCCCCAGTGTTAAAGCCCATGGATTTAAGGTTAGTGGCCCCAGGGTTAAGGGCCTCCTAGATCTAGGGTTAGGGGCCCCAGGGTTAAGGGGCTCCTGGAGATAAGGTCAGTGGCCCCAGGGTTAAGGGTCTGCTGGAGCAAGGGTTAGGGGCCCAGGCTTAAGTGACTCCTGGAGCTAGGGTTTGGGGCCCCAGGGTTAAGGGCCTCCTGGAGCTAGGGTTAGGGGCCCCAGGGTTAAGGGCCTCCTGGAGCTAGGGTTAGGGGCCCCAGGGTTAAGGGCCTCCTGGAGCTAGGGTTAGGGGCCCCAGGTTAAGGGCTCAAGGAGCTAGGGTTAAGGGCCCCAGTGTTAGGGCTCCTGGAGCTAGGGTTAGGGGCCCCAGTGATAGGGGTCCTGGAGGTAGGGTTAGGGGCCCAGGTTAAGGCCGCTAGAACTAGGATTAGGGGACCCAGGTTAAGGCAGCTACAGCTAGGTTTAGGGGCCCCAGTTTAAGGACGCTAGAGCTAGGGTTAGGGGCCCCAGGTTAAGGCCGCTAGAGCTAGGGTTATGGGCCCAAGGTTAAGGGCTCCTGGAGCTAGGGTTAGGGGCCCCAGGTTAAGGCCGCTATAGCTAGGGTTAAGGGCCACAGGGTTAAGGTACCTGGAGCTAGGTTTACGGTCCGCACAGGTCGGGTCCCTGGAGCTAGGTTTAGGGTCCCATGGGTTAAGGCCCCTGGAGCTAATGTTAGGAGCCCCAGGTTTAGGGCCCAAGGAGCCAGTTTGAGCGCCCCAGGCTTAGAGCTCCTGGAGCCAGGGTTAGGGGCCCCAGGGTTAGGGCTCCTGGAGCTAGGGTTAGGGGCCCCAGGAAAAGGGCTCTTGGAACTAGAGTTATGGGACACACTTTAAGGGCTCCTGGAGATAGGGTTAGGGTCCCCAGTGTTAGGGCTCCTGGAGCTAGGGTTAGGGCCCCAGGTTAAGGCCACTAGAGCAAGGGTTAGGGGCCCTAGGTTAAGGCCGCTAGAGCTAGGGTTAGGGGTCCCAGAGTTAAAAGCCCCTGGAGCTAGGGTTACGGTTCCCACAGGTTGGGGCCCTGGATCTAGGATTAGGGACCCCACAGGTCGGGTCCCTGGAGCTAGGTTTAGGGGCCCAAGGGTTAAGGCCCCTGCAGTTAAGGTTAGGAGCCCCATTGTTAGAGCCCAAGGAGCCAGGTTGAGCGCCCCAGGGTTATGGCTCCTGGAGCTAGGGTTAGGGGCCCCAGGTTAAGGACTCCTGGACAAAGGGTTAGGGGCCCGAAGTTAAGGCCGCTAGAGCTAGGTTTAGGGGCCCTAGGTTAAGGCCGCTAGAGCTAGGGTTAGGGGCCCCAGGTTACGGGCTCCTGGAGCTAGGGTTTTCAGCCCCAGATTAAGGGTTCTTGGAGCTAGGGTTATAGGCCCCAGGTTAAGGCCTCTAGAGCTAGGGTTACGGTACCCAGAGGTCAGGCCCCTGGATCTAGGATTAGGGACCCCGCGGGTCGGATCCCTAGAGCTAGGGTTAGGGGCCCCAGGTTAAGGGCTCCTGGAGCTAAGGTTAGGGGCCCCAGGTTAAGGGTTCCAGGATCTAGGTTTAGGGGCCCCAGGTTAAGGCCGCTAGAGCTAGGGTTAGGGGCCCTAGGTTAAGGCCGCTAGAGCTAGGGTTAGGGGCCCCAGGTTACAGGCTCCTGGAGCTAGGGTTTTCGGCCCCAGATTAAGGGTTCCTGGAGGTGGGTTAGAGGCCCCAGGTTAAGGCCTCTAGAGCTAGGATTAGGGGGCCCAGGTTGAGGCCGCTAGAGTTTGGGTTACGGTTCCCACAGGTGGGGCCACTTGATCTAGGATTAGGGACCCCACGGGTCGGGGCCCTGGAGCGAGGTTTAGGGGCCCAAAAGTTAAGGACCCTGGAGTTCAGCTTCGGAGCCCGAGGGTTAGGGCCCAAGGAGCCTGGCTGAGCGCCCCAGGGTTAGGGCTCCTGGAGCTAGGCTTAGGGGCTCCAGATTAAGGGCTCCTGGAGCTAGGGTTAGGGGCCCCAGGTTAAGGGCTCCTTGAGCTAGGGTTAGGGGCCCCAGTGTTAGGGCTCCTGGAGCTAAGGTTAGGGGCCCCAGGTTAAGGGCGCTAGAGCTAGGGGTTAGGGGCTCCAGGTTAAGGCCACTAGAGCTACGGTTAGGGTGCCTAGGTTAAGGCCGCTAGAGCTAGGGTTAGGGGCCCCAGGGTTAGGGCTCCTGGAGCTAGGGTTAGGGGCCCCAGGTTAAGGGCTACTGGAGCTAAGGTTAGCGGCCACAGGGTTAAGGTCCCTGGAGCTAGGGTTAGGGGGCCCAGGGTTAAAGCCCCTGGAGCTAGGGTTAGGGGACCCAGGGTTAAAGCCCCTGGAGCTAGGGTTACGGTTCCGATAGGTCGGGCCCCTGGATCTTGGATTAGGGACCCTGTAGGTCGGGTCCCTGGAGTTTGGTTTAGGGGCCCAAGGGTTAAAGCCCCTGGAGTTAAGGTTAGGAGCTCCAGGGTTAGGGCCCAAGAAGGCAGGTTGAGTCCCGCAGGGTTTGGACTCCTTGAGCGAGGGTTAGGGGCCCCAGTGTTAGGGCTCTTGGAGCTAGGGTTAACGGCCCCAGTGTTAGGGCTCATGGAGCTAGGGTTAGGGTCCCCAGGTTAAGGGCTCCTGGAGCTAGGGTTAGTGTCCCCAGTGTTAGGACTACTGGAGCTATGGTTAGGGGCCCCAGGTTAAGGGCGCTAGAGTTAGGGTTAGGGGCACCAGGTTAAGGGAGCTAGAGCAAGGTTTAGGGGCCCCAGGTTAAGGCCGCTAGAGCTTGGGTTACGGTTCCCACCGGTCGGACCCCTGGATCTAGGATTAGGGACCCCACAGGTCGGGTCCTTGGAGCTAGGTTTAGGGGCCCAAGGGTTAAGGCCCCTTGAGTTAACGTTAGGAGCCCCAGGGTTAGGGCCCAAGGAGCCAGGTTCAGAGCCCCAGTGTTAGAGCTCCTGGAGGAAGGGTTAG
>NW_027426268.1:0-2166 GCF_003597395.2 Chelonoidis abingdonii
AATAATATACACTTTGATTTCAATTACAACACAATACAATATATATGAAAATGTAGAAAAACATCCAAAATATTTAATAAATTTCAGTTGTTGTTCTATTGTTTAACAGTGCAATTAAAACTGTAATTAATTGCAAATAATTTTATCGCAAATCATTTTTTTGATTTAATCACATGAGTTAACTGCAATTCATCGACAGCCCTAATTTGAATTGGAAAGAGTACAGAAAGGGCAGCACAATTAATTAGGCGTCTGGAACAGCTTCCATGTGAGGAGAAACTAAAAAGATTGGGACTATTTAGCTTATGGGGATTTTTAAGAGCAGGTTGGACAAACACCTGTCAGGGATGGTCTAGATAATACTTAGTGCTGCCTTGAGTGCAGGGGACTGGACTAGATGACCTCTCGAGGTCCCTCCCAGTTCTGTAATTCTATGAAAGAGATGATGGGGGGGGGGGTGATAGAAGTCTATAAAATCATTAATGGTGTGGAGAGAGTGAGTACGGAAGTGTTATTTACCCCTTCACATAACATAACAAGGGATTGCCCAATGAAATTAATAAGCAGCAGGTTTAAAACAAAAGGAAATACTTCATCACACAACACACAGTCAACTTGTGGAACTCATTACCTTGGGATGTTGTAAGGCCAAAAGTACAACTGGGTTCAGAAAAAGATTAGATAAATTCATGGAGGATAGCAGTTGATGGACCCGTAAGCCAAGATGTTCAGGGATCCAAGCCCGTGCTGTGGGTGTCCCTAAATTTCTGACGGCCGGAAGCTGCAACTGGATGACAGGGATCACTTGAGAAATTGCCCTGTTCTGTTCATTACCTCTGAAGCACCTGGCCCCGGCCACTCCTCAGAAGACCGGATATTGGGCTGCTGGTCTGACACAGTCTGACCGTTCTTATGTTCTCAGTCTTCCCTCTAGTTGAATTTTGTGATATAAACTCTTAGCCCGGGCAGCAAACAGCACTGAAATGCAAGCGCTTTACCTCTGAGTTCATAGTAAGGAGCAGCATCTCTTTACTGGCCCTTTTTTGTTAATACCATCAAGCAGTTTTATGGGACTCTCCATCAGCAGAGCTCGACGTACTTGACGCTGAGACATAGAGAAGTTGTCTTGCCTACGGTTGCACAATGAGTGAATGGCACAGGAAGGAATAGAATCCTGACTCCTAGGTGTACATCATTATGCATTGGGTAATTATGACTTTGTGGGAGGAACTCATTGAAGGAGAGAAAAAACAGAAAATCCTTTATGGTCTCCCCTGCCTACCTCACTCCTTTTCTTGTGACCATTTGAGAACTTAACCCTCTACTGCAATTATTTAGGGTACGTCGACACTGGGGGAAAGCAAATCTCAGAGCTGAAGTCAACTGACTCGGGGTTGTGCTACAGGGCTAAACATAGCAGTATAAATGTTCCATTTTTAGCCCCACAATGTGAGCTCGAGTTTGTTGACGCAGGCTCTGAGACTCTCCGATGTGGGGTTTGGTTGGTTGGATTTTTTTGCTGTGTAGGGCATATCATAAGCCTCTTTCACAAATCTGGACCTTAGCGTCCAAAATCTGGGTGCTGCTTTAGCATGAACCTCCAGCTTAACTCTAACTCTGGATCTTATCTGTCACGCACCAGGATCAGTGCCTGGTACAGCTTGAGGCCCTCCCAAACCTCCCTGGGAACCCCAAAGACTCAGATGCTATTGTAGTACTCGCAACAAAGGGATAAACCAACTTCCCTCCTCCTTCTCTCCACCGCACGACTTTCCTCTCTGGGCTAACTGAGAGTATTGATGCAATCTCTTTAACGATCACAGTACCAAAGAAGCATCGTCTCCTTTATTCCACCAAAGAGACAAACCACAATACAAGGAAACAGAGGATGATCCTATCTCTTCCCCTCCCACACCAACAACTCCTGGTTGCTGCAGAGCTTACCGCTCCGTAAATCTAACACAGAAGAGAACTCCTCCTTTCCTTAACCTACCCAGAGAGAACTCAAACAAGTCTTACAAGACTTTATATAAAAAAGAAAGAAAAAGAACATAAGAAATATAAATCTGCATCAAGAGACAATACAAGGCTATTGCGTTAATAAAGAAAAAGGATGAATAAAACAGTCTGATTCAAAAAGATATCCAATTTGAAAACATTCCAGCA
>NW_027426269.1:0-1300 GCF_003597395.2 Chelonoidis abingdonii
TTTTTTTTTTTTTTTTTTACTGGCAATAGATCTTTATGCACTAATGACTTTATTTTTGTATATGTGACCATTGTATTTTTCCTTTATAGCTAGTTGCAGAAGAAGGTGGATTTGACTTAGTCTGTAAGGAGAGAAAATGGACGAAAATAGCCATTAGAATGGGTTTTGCTCCAGGCAAGGCAGTCGGTTCACACATCCGTGCCCATTATGAACGTATTCTTTATCCTTACAACTTATTCCAGTCTGGAGCTAGTCTACTGGTGAGTAGTGTGTGTGTGTGTGTGTGTGTGTGTGTGTTTGTCGTGTCCCCCCCCCCGGCTAGCTAAAACCTGGATAAATTTACCAACAACTAGTGGGTTGTTTCCTATTTGGGGAGCATTTCTAAAATCTTTAAAGATTGCATTTATATTTATTTCATAGACTTAATCTTGTGACTTAAATACTGAGGTCATGAGATGAGTATGATAGTAATCCACAGACAGCATTTTATCAAATGAAAGGTAAAGTACTGGAATTTTGTGAAGGACTCTTCAAAGAAACCTCTTACCGGAAGACTTGAAACCTGTTTGGACACTACCAGTTTGTATTTCCTCCTCTCTACAGTATTTAAACAGCCTGATTTTTACAGCAGGTATTTAGACTTTCCGGAATGTCCTCCTTGTGACTCATCTGTGCGTTGCAGACTTTTAAAATATTCACAAACCATTTATTTGTCCATCCATCTGACAGAGAATAAATAAATAATATCTCCAGGAATAATTGTGATCCAAAGATAATGGATGGAATATAATGAGTCTTGTAACTTTATAGCCATCTATCAACTCACTTTGCATTTTTTTTTAATTCATAATATGGTGAAAGATCTCCACTATGAAGAGAGAGAGAGAATGACATGGGAATGCTGTTTTGATCATCTATGGAAATCATAATGTAGACTGCCAGAGTTGTTGCTGAGTTTTTCTAACTTAAAATCTTCATGTTTAGTTTTTGGCCATTAATAAGTGCGACCGAGGGTTGAATGAGGATGGAAACTAATACCAAGTACAAGACTTCTTTCAGATCAGTGTTGGTTTATTTTGGAAACCAACATAGATAGCACTTGCAGATATCCATTTTAATCTGTGTTAACCACTCCTACCCTGACATGCTTTTCAACGTAGGTGGGTTTCATCATAAAAAAACTTGTGAAGATTGAGTCTACAGTAAAGAGCAATATTAGTGCCTGTTAGAGCTGTCAAAATGAAAGTAGCGATTTGACATGAGCAAATCAGAAGAGACTGGAATGTAAGGCTCTTTATGT
>NW_027426270.1:0-1576 GCF_003597395.2 Chelonoidis abingdonii
AGAGTAGCAGCCGTGTTAGTCTGTATCCGCAAAAAGAACAGGAGTACTTGTGGCACCTTAGAGACTAACAAATTTATTTCAGCATGAGCTTTCGTTGCTCAGGAAAGCTCATGCTGAAATAAATTTGTTAGTCTCTAAGGTGCCACAAGTACTCCTGTTCTTTTCAAGGGAGGAAAGATAACTTTTGAAGTGGTAATGAGAGTGGCCCATTTCAGACAGTTGACAAGAAGGTGTGAGTAATGGTAGAGAGAAATTAGTATTGGGGAAAATAGGTTTACATTTTACAGCAAGGCAGATTGAGAAAAGCATGTGGCCATTGGGTGTTGGTGTGGAGCCTCACTCAGTAGCAGCATGTCCAGGGCAGAAGGAGGTAAGGTCTGTTTACAGCCCCTGTTGGACTCTCTTGCCAGTTCTGAGATTCCACTTTTTGCTGCTACTCCTGAACTAACCTGGACTGGGATAGAGCTCTCGTGTGTGAAATAAGCAGCCACTTTTCCCGTTAGTAGCTCCCATGCCATCCCCTTCTGCCCTCTCACCCTATTGCTAAGTGTTAATGTAACTATGAACAAGCCCATGATCAGGAATGCCCTACATGTGTCATTGTGATTGCAACTCTAAACAACACTTCATTCCTTCCCCAGTATTCGTTCCCTGAACCTGTTTGCCTCACACTTTTTACTAGTGTTAACTCATTCCTGCTTTAGAGACATGGTTTTACATGTGGGGCAAAAAAAATACAGTTTTTGTTTCCATATGTGATTCAAATCCTTCATATTCCCCCCCTGCAGTGAGAGGGGTGTAAGCTCTTCACTTAGGCCCCAGTCCTGCCTGGTCAGACCTCTGTGCCTTCACCAAGACTCACTGAAATCAATAGGGCTCCACATGGCCGCAAGGGTCCATCTGTATGTATGTTGAGCTTGCAGGATCAGGGCCCTTGAGGGTAAATTATTGACGGCAAGGACCATGTGTGTGCTTTCTATGTAAAGTGACCGCCACACCTGTGGCATTATAAATACTGTATTTGCATAACGTTTTTCCGTCCGATTTCAACAGTGGGAAAACCAAGGAACAAGAACTTACCTAAATCAGCGGCAGAGCTGAGACTAGAACTGAAAAATCCTAAGACTCAGTCCTGTGCCTGGTATACTGGACTATGATGCCTCCATTGCCTGTATCTTTTCCAGAAGATTTCACTGCCTGGTTTTCTTCCTCTGCCCTTTTCCTTGCTCTCACTTTATCTCTGAATCTGTTGATTTCCTCTTTTGAGCCCTCTCTTTTGCCTTCTATAACAATAACCCCAGAAAACCATGTGCTGCCAACATTCCTTCCCACCTCCTGTTAGGAACCTTAGCCACAGCCCTGTGCTTGAGGGTGACTAGCAGTTGGAAGGACGGTACTCTCCATGTGTACCCTGCTACATTGCACAGCCTTGGGTGACCATCTCCCAGTCCTCTCTGGCTCCCCTCTCAGTAACTGAGGGATAATGACAGGTTTCAGAGTAGCAGCCGTGTTAGTCTGTATCCGCAAAAAGAACAGGAGTACTTGTGGCACCTTAGAGACTAACAAATTTATTTCA
>NW_027426271.1:0-1270 GCF_003597395.2 Chelonoidis abingdonii
TAATAGATCCCTAATGTTATATTTTTATTAGAGCATGAAATTTCTATCCATAGAGATTCTATGGGACATGTGGATTCGCTTAAGATTTTTACTTCATTTAAATCTACATTTTCTTTCACATATAGTGTCACTCCCACCTCTGCACGACCTGTTCTGTCCTTCAGATATATTTTCGGAATGATTGTGCTCCATTAATTGCTCTCAGTCCACCAGGTGAGAAGAGCTAAGAGATCGAGTTAAAAGTGTCACAGGTCATGGTGGGGGTGTAATATACAAGCATACACTAAAATGCTGCCTGGCTTCTTTCTCAAGCCAAGGTCAAGCAACCAGTCAGGAGGGGCAATTGAGGAGGGGGGAGGGCATAAGAAACACTAAAAGCCAAAGAAAAGCCAGTACAGAACGACACTCCTTACCCCTCCAATGGGCTACAAAAGAGGTGGTACAAAGACCCCAGGCTCATGACCCTCCAAAATGGAACATGACCATAAGTTGTAAGTGGTTGGTCCAGGGGTTGGCATCACAGGTATATTTGGGCCTGCTAGGAAGCAGAAGGTGGGACTAAGGAACAGGGACATGGGAAAAGGCTCTGCAGTGTCAAAGCCATGGATATGCTTGCTTGAAACTAACCCCAATAAACATTGCATTGCCTGCACTTTGGATTTCCAGTCTGCTTTCTGTCTGCGTGAGAAGAACCAGGGGATGGAGTGAAGGGAAAGCCCCTAACGTGCTACTGCCCCTTTAAGATCAAAGCGCTTGCAGCCAGTTGCTCCAGAGAGCTGGTTCCAGGCCCTCAGCTTTTCACCCACGATGCCTGATTGCAACCATGTGGCTGCTCCAAAGTGGGGCATGGACCCTCTCCACCGCTACCATCAAGATGGATACTTGCCTGTTTCTTGCACCCAAGCCACAGACCAACATGGAGTTCTTGGGATCTGCTACCTGCCTGGCCTGAGAATCAAAGACTCATACCAGATACCTTCACACCTTTCACCAATCCTTTTACACATGAAGAGAGGCTCTCCTCTCCCAGCCAACTGGCAACCACAGTTCTCGCTCTTTAAAACTCACGTCTTTCCTCTAAAAAGTGACCAAGGAGCCTGTGGCACCTTATAGACTAACAGACGTATTGGAGCATGAGCTTTCGTGGGGGAATACTCACATGCGTCTGACGAAGTGGGTATTCATCCATGAAAACTCATGCTCCAATACGTCTGTTAGTCTATAAGGTGCCACAGGACTCTTTGCTGCTTTTACAGATCCAGACTAACAC
>NW_027426272.1:0-2573 GCF_003597395.2 Chelonoidis abingdonii
GCAGTGTCTTTGTCCAGCCGAGGGAGGAACAAAAAGTCCAGCTGTTCACTGAGCTGAGTCAATTGTCACAGGCATATATGTGCTAGTATAACTGCAGACATTGATCTGGGCAGCTAGGACTGTGCTTTGTCAGCAATAAACCAGACCGAGTGCTTTCATCACTGAACACTGGAGTCTGTGGTCTTCTTGGGCAGTTTGATCGAGGTCTGCTGTGTCAGTTATCTGCGCAGAGCCAGCACAATACACATCGAGAACAGACATGCAGCCAACAACTGACTGTGGGTTTTTTCTGTTTTGTGTTTTTTTGTTTTTTTTCCTGTTCAGTTTGTAGGGGCTGGTAGAAGGCAATTTGCTGTGAGAGAAGCACAGCCCTGATTAGGGGATGGAGCTTCCCTAATTAGGGGTCCTATAAAGGCAGCCAAACAGTCAGCCAGCAGCACAAGAGCCAGCAACAGAGCTATAAACAGGGGAGTTTGAATGGGAATTCTATTGGAAGAGTTGGGGGGCAGGGTATCCTGGTTTTGCTTTGTTTGTTTGGAGTTTTCATTTTGTTTTGTTTCCTTGAAAGGACTTTAGGTGGGAAGGCTATGACTGACACAGAGGCAGTGACCGAAGCAATGGAAGAGACAACGAAGATGCCCTGGTGTAGAAACTGCAGGATAGGCATGATCCTGGAGCAGGTACCTGAAAAGAGCTTCATTTGTATGAAATGTCACCTGATAGAGCTGATGGAAGAGAAGATCTGAGGTTTGGAGATGCAGGTGGAAACTATGGTTGAGTTTTGAAGGGGATTCAAGCAGATGATGGAGGGAAGGCAAGAGGAGGTTGAAGGGAAAAGTCAAGACTTGCAGATGCAAGCTGGACTGAAGAACTCTGAGGGGAGACTGCTGGGTGAGGAAAGTGGCTAATGAAAATATGTGACTACAGGAACCAGGCAGAGGAAAAGACTGGGTAGTGAAGGAGAAATAAAGCTCAGGAACAGGTTTGCTGAGTTGGTGAATGAAGAAAGGGCACAGCAGGCAGTAAAACTGAAGGTGGGAGGAGGAAGAATAGAAGAGAGGCTATCCCTATAAGAAGAGAGGAAGAGTCAAAGGAGATACCAAGAATTCAGAGCCCCAGGAGGATATAGGATGTCTTGCAGAAGATTGCAAGGGAGAATAAAAAACAAGATGACTTGCAGCCAAAAAGAATAGGAGGAAGGCTGAAGAATCACACCATCACCAGGAAAAGGCAGGTCTACATGATTGTTTATCTTAGTAGGGAGTCCCCAGACCCAGGCCTGTGACCAGAGCTGATGCTGAGAACAGAAGGGTGTGCTGTCTGCTGGGAGCTAAGATACAGGATGTGGACCTGAGGCTGAAGAGGATCCTAATGGGAGCAGAAAATAATTCACTGATTGTTCTTCATGTTGAAACAAATGATATAGCTAGATTCTTGCTGGAACGTATCCAGGGAGACTATGTCAGGTTGGGGAAGATGCTTAAGGAAATTGAGGCTCCGATGTTCTTCAGTGGGATTCTACCTGCCCCTAGTGGAGGAGAATGAAGGTGAGATAAGATTATTATGATCAACAGATGGCTCAGGCAGTGGTGCTCTAAGGAGAACTTTGGGATGTTTGATCACTGGGAAGCATTCATGAACAGAGGATTGTTCTCATGGGATGGACTACACCTGAGTAGGGAGGGAAATCGATTTCTAGGGTGGAGGTTGGCACAACTGAATAAAAGAGCTTTAAAGTAGAAACTCAGGGGAGATGGTCATGTAATCTCTATGCCTGATTCTAATACTGAAAGGAAGGAAAATCAAATAAGAAAGGATACAGCAATGGAGAAATGAACAGCAGTGGGTAGGAGAATGGATATTAAGACGAAAGATAGTGCTGATACCAATGAAGCTAACAGTCAGGAAGGCTATACTGCCAGTAGAATGACTGTACCAAATTGGGTGAGGAATGTGGAGGAAACCAAGCAGCACCAATTAAGATGTTTATACAGGAATAGAAGGAACCTAGGTAACAAAACGGAGGAACTAGAACTACGGTGCAGAAAGTGAAACCAGATATTATAGAGATAACAGAAACATGGTGGAATAGTAGTTATGACTGGTGTACAGGGACTGAAGTGTATGTGTTCAGGAAAGACAGAAATAACAGCAAAGGTGGTGGAGTAGCATTGTATATTAATTATGAAGTAGACTGTAAAGAAATTAGAAGTGATGGAATGGATATGACAGAGTCTGTTTGGGCCAAAATCATTTTGGGGAAGAAAGCTAGTGGAGGTTCCCCTGGGCTAGTGCTCGGGTATGCTACAGACCCACCAGGATCCAATTTGGCTATGGATAGAAACCTCTTTAATGTTTTTAATTAAATAAATACGACTGGGAATACTGTGATTATGGGATTTTAACTTCCCAGATATAGATTGGACAACTCAAGTGCTACTAATAATAGTAGGGCTCAAATTTTCCTGGATGTAATAGCTGACAGAGTTCTTCACCAAATAGTCACTGAACCAACAAGAGGCGATACCATTTTAGATTTGGTATTGGTGAGTAGTGAGGACTTCATAGAAGAA
>NW_027426273.1:0-1651 GCF_003597395.2 Chelonoidis abingdonii
TCTTTTCCATATTATGAACAAACAGGAAAATGAAGGTGAAGATGACTGAATTAGCTGCAGAAGCTAATATTTTAAGTTTCTTATGTTGACCTGGCTGACACAGTCAATTTAATTTTTTTAAAAAAATATTTCATTTAACTATTTTAATTAAAAACAATTTTAATAAAAACAAACCTCATTTTAAAAAACTTGAATGTTTGGCTGAATTAAAACATTCATATGCTTGTTTTGTTAAAATATTATGTTTGCTGTTTGAAGAAAAAAATCCAGAATACATAACATTGTTTTAGTTAAATAAAACAATTTAAATGTCTTTCTGGTGATGTTCTCCTCCTAATACAGCATGGCAAGAAAATCCTCCAAATATTAATGATTAACCTGTTGAATTGGAGATAGGTCACCTCCCAGTTACTTCATAAATATCTGCTTCAATTACCTTTGGTAAATGAAATAACCAAACAATAATTAATTTTCTGATTATAGCTGTAAAACTAATCTGAAAAGTTTTCAAAATAAATCACTTAAAAAATATAGTGTGTACCTTCTTAAAATGAAACTTACATCCATCTCTGAGTTGTGAAGAATATGTATTAAGGTTATAACAACCAACAAGAATGCACTTTTATATAGAAATATATGATTAAAATCGAGTCTTCCTGTCTAGTGATTTAAATCATGTTTTAAATCAATTTCATTTAAATCAAATCCAACTTGTTTCTAAGTTCTTTGGTTCAGGGATTTGTGAACTCCAAATAACTCTGTGAATCCAAATAATACCTTGGAACATTTACACGTCCCTAGTGATGTTGATGTCTTTGTAAAATATCTTATTGTACCAATTGGAACTGTCCACTTTCTAGCAATCTCAGGACAGTGTTCCCTGAAACTTTAAGATCAAAGTAACATAAAACAGATTATTCATAGAAATACACAGTATTTTTTAAAAAGGCTCTTGTCCAATCAACTATTAAAGATCAGATGAATCCACTCTGGAAAAAAAGATGTCATTAAAATATTTCCTATGTATTGTCCAACTCAACCAGGAAAAATTCACAGGAAGTAATCCTTGATTTCTAATGCATTTGGAAACATGGGAAGAGAGCTGGGATGGGGGAAATATAGAACAACTGCAGTGCTTGACTGCAGTGTCCCGCGGGACCATCCAAATTCGTTTCTGTCGCACCACTTCATAATAGTACTGTAATTTGCCATGTATTTACCCAGGAAAATAGTTCACAGCATCTGTTTTTCAGAGAGGCTCTGTTTTCAGTCTATTATTTTGAACTAAGATAACTAAAGCATGTGGAAGTTAACTGCCCAAGGTCACAAACATGTCAGATTCTCACCAAAAAACTGAGGAACGTCCTGGCTCTCAGTTCATTACTTACTCACTCAGGCATTCTGCCTTCCTAAAAACAGCTTTCTGTTTCCACAAAGTAAAACCCTAGTCTAGCTATTCACACCTAAGCACCAGAGAACCTTGCAACATGCTTTGGCAATTAGTCAGGCTTCATAATCCTCCAGTTTAGACCTTTACAGACATTGTCAGAGAGTGGGAGCAAGGGAAGGGGTGTGTTGTGTGGGTGTGTACAGGGATTGGTTTTGGGCCTATGCTATTTAACATTTTTATCAATGAGCTGGAAGAAAACAT
>NW_027426274.1:0-1595 GCF_003597395.2 Chelonoidis abingdonii
AGTAAAAATTATCTTTGTAAATTTAAGATGGATTAGGTACAGGGTTTTTTAGCTATAGGCACTGGGAATACCCTCCCCCTAAGTATTCAAGTACAAATTAAAATCCTTTCAGCAAAATGCACATTTGAACTCCTTTCAGCCGAATGCACATTTGCAAATAAAGAAAACAAACATAAGCCTAACTCGTCATCTACCTAGTACTTACTATTTGGAATCTATAAGAACCTCTATCAGGGAGATTGGGGAGAAGCCTGGTTACACGTCTGATCCCTCTGAGCCCCCTGAGTGAACAACAACCAAAAACTAACAGCACACACAGAAACTTCCCTCCCTCAAGATCTGAAAGTATCCTGTCCCCTGATTGGTCTTCTGGTCAGGTAACAGCCAGGCTTACTGAATTTGTTAACCCTTTACAGTCAAAAGAGATATAAAGTACTTCTGTTCTATTAACTCCTACTATCCGTTTATGACAGTTTCCCTCTTTTATTAAAAGGATTTTGCTACACTCAGACTGTGCTTGTGAGAGGGGAAGTATTGCCTCCTATAGGTGCCTAGGGGGGTGGTATGTAATTGTCCCAGGTCACTGGGTGGGGACTCGAGAAAGTTTTGCATTGCGTTATTGAAACGGAAACCCTGGATACTGAACCCGCCCTTGTTGATGCCAACTCAGAGGGGCAGAAGGGTTGCATATGCTACAGAGGTAGTTTTATTCCTATTTTTATAACTGTGAAGTTGAGCCAGAGGGGAATCCTCTGTGTTTTAAATCTTTTTATTACCCCGTAAAGTTAACTTCTATCCTGATTTTGCAGGTGTGATTCTTTTATTTTTTTCTTTATAATAAAGTTCTTCTTTTCAGAACCTGATTGATTTCAGTGTCCTGAAGACAAAGGATCTGGTCTGTGATCAACTACTAAGGCAAATGGTTGGTATTTTATTCTCAAACCTCCCCAGGAAAGGGGGTGAAGGGGGGCTTGGGGGCATATTTGGGGGGATAGGGATTCCAAGTGAATCATCCCTGAACTTTTGTATAAATCACTTCATGGTGTCAACAATACTGTCCAAGGACAAGGAAAGGAATTTGTGCCTTGGGGAAGTTTTAACCTAAGCTGGCATAATATAAAATTAGGAGATCTTTCCTGTGGGTCCCTGCATCTGGACCCAAGTTCAGAGTATATGGGGAATCTTGACACTACTTCATCCTCAATCACCTGGCTCAAAAAACACAAGGAAACACTGGGATTTTTTAAGAAGTTATTTCCAGTGCTGAAAAAGAAACAGCATGCTACATTCTGGCTGTGGGAGCACAGCTGTATTCCTGACCTATCTTGTCTAGTGTTATCTTGCTCTTTGCAAATGGTTCCCTGGTGTTCCATTTTCAACCTGCTGATCTATTTACCTCCCTAATCCTATCTTCCAAGAAACTAAGCCCTCCACCATGTTTAATTCCTGCAGTCAAGCTATGGCTATATTCCACTGCTACCGGGTTTTATATAAAAAAATTCCCCTCTCACCCCTATGAGTGGTATGTGTCTTCCTCAACCTCGGGTCCTCTACCAGAGGCCTGGGAGTTTGAGGGTTCTGCGCAGTATCTTAGC
>NW_027426275.1:0-2476 GCF_003597395.2 Chelonoidis abingdonii
CCCTTCCTGACTGCCCCCCTGGGACCCATACCTCCATTCAAGTCCCCTGTTCCCTGACCTCTGACCGCACCGACCCCTATCCACAACCCCGTCCCCTGACCACCACTACCACCTCAAACTCTCCTGCCCTCTGTCCAACCCCCCCTCCGCTCCCTTACCGCGCTGCCTGGAGAACTGGTGGCTGTCGGTGCTACAGCTGCACCACCCAGAGCAGCAGGACAGGCAGCTGTGCTGCCTGGTGGGAGCCAGCCACGCCACTGTGCCATGCAGAGCACCGGGTCAGGCTGGACTCTGCAGCTGTGCTGCCCCAGGAGCTTGCAACCCCACCGCTCAGAGCATTGCGCCAGCAGCACAGTGAGCTGAGGCTGCGGAGGAGGAGGAACAGCGGGGGAGGGGCCAGGGGCTAGCCTCCCGGGCCAGGATCTCAGGGGCCAGGCAGGAGGATCCCGCAGGCTGGATGAGGCCTGCAGGCCATAGTTTGTCCACCTCTGTACTAGGGCTAGGTAGTGGTCCCAAGCCAGCATGGTCTCAGACCTTCTGCTGAAGGACTTTGTTCTCTGGTAAGACAGTGAGATAGCAGCAAATCTTAAATTGTAGCTGCTTTTGGACTCTGTATGGACCTTAATTTCTGGTAGGCAATTTACTTGTATTCTTCACACACTCATTATATAGTACACTCAGCCATCTATATTTCTGATGATAGGCATAACAAGATGATATGGTAGAGCCCACCGATCACCACGGCCTACTCACTTAACACAACTGGGTCCCCTTTTCCACAGATGGATTTCCTCAATGTGAAGGAAAGATTCTCCTCATTTATCTTTCTTGGAAAGTCCCTTCACAAGAAAATTCTCACTCTTCTCCTCCTGGGACACCTATCATTGCAACAATGCTCATCTTGACTTTATGATCTATGTATTTAGTTTAGAGGGTGGTCTGCTCTACCATGCCTCTGGGATCCATTTATGTGAGATCCTCAGATGGGAGGCACATTAATAGGTGCTAAGCATTATTATTTTTGTTTCTCACTTTACCGCTGACTTAGAAACCCTGACATTTTTTATTTGCTTGTACTGTAAACAATGTACTGTACTTTGCTGCAGTATACCCCCCGCCTTGACTAAATTTATAGGGGCATTTTACCTCGATTGGTTTCCTTGTCTACATCCATGTTCTAGCTTGGCTTGTACTCTCCCAGCACCTCACCAAGCAATAAACTAAACAATGTCCTTTCTTAGCTGTTGACATGGAAACATAAGAGCTGTTTGTCAGAGACTAAACGATATTTTCAAACACAGCAGAAAAGCCCGAGATGCATGTTTTGCTGATTCACTTTCAGACATTTTAAGCTCCAGACAATCTACTTTGTTGCCATTTTTTCCTGCCTTAATTGATCATGTTCTAAATTTGTATTAAAAAATCAGGCCATCTGAAATAGTGGCTGTTTTGGTTGATTAAATCTTTCAAGAATCATATTCCCATATTCTTAAACAAGGCAAAGTCTTCTTATCATTTTCTGCTTTAGGAAACTACTGTATTCTAGTTGATGCTTCCTCTCTGAGTGAGGCACTGCTCTATGAAACTGGCAGTGCAAATAGGGATCTGGGAAACAGAATATATGTATATTGAAAAGCTATTGAAGGATCTCCTATGAAAATAAAAGGTGCACTGCTTCCTTAGCACATGCTTAAGTCTGTTACTCGTTCTAGGTCATTGTTTAACTATCTTATGGAACAGAACAATGAAAATGGCCAGAAGTGTATGCCACTTATTTCTACCATATTTGCTAAGAGGGAATCTGTTCCAGCAGGCATTAGTAATTCAGTATTTCATTTATGATTTCACTGCACCGCCAGTAATTTAGCACAAAATTAGATGCAAGTGATACTTAAAAGATCCACTGGCAAGGTAAAGAAATGGACTTCTACAGAATGACCTGAATAGGGAACTCGGATGCAATGGGAAAATACATCTTGTTAAAGGATTAATCTACTGTATATATTGTACAATAAAGAATTTAAATCAGAGCTTGTCCTCCTGTACAACAACAAAACTATTGTAAGCTATAGTTTATTCCATAGGGTCCTATCCTGCCAGGTGCTGAATGCCATGGGAATTGTGTGTGTTCAACACCTAACAGGAAATGTTCCGCATCTTGTAGGATCAGATCCATAACAAGCTAAAATTCACCACTTGGAGAATCATCCTTTGAAATGATTTTTAAAATAATGGCAATATGCACAGACTCCAGCATAGCACTAGGCTCCATCTCTTCTGTAGCAGGATATTTGAGGTGGCCCACAGATTACCCCCCTTTTAAAAAAAGAAAACGGGTGAGTTTTGGTGGGATTCCACAGAATCATCTCACTAACTCATACCCAAAATCTTCAGGCCACCCTCATGCAAATCGGTGGACAGGAGTTGGTTACATTTGTGGAGAGGACCTGAAAAACTGCTTTGAAGGGCCAAATAA
>NW_027426276.1:0-1572 GCF_003597395.2 Chelonoidis abingdonii
TGGTGGGGAAGGAGCAGAGGGGGCACTAGGGAGTCAGAAGAGGTGGGAGTTCAGGGAGGTCTCTGGGCATGGGGCCCCCCACTCAGTGTCCCTCTCCCCCCCAGGCTGGCGGAGCTCCAGGCCGTGCTGCAGCGCCGGGCTGCCGGCCCCACAGACAAGATGGCGTCGGTGCTGGCCAAGCACCTGGAAGCCCAGTGGGGCAGGACAGCCCGCCCCCTGCCCTCCCCCAGCACCCGGCCCCCCCAGAGAGGGCAGACCCTGCACCACAGCCCCCGGCCTGGTAAGAGGGCAGGGCGGAGGTGGGGGGGTGGGCCATGCAGGGTGCAGGAGACGGAGTGGGTGGGCAGGGAAGGGGTGGCCCCACCAGCCAGGTCCCTTCCCCCACCACTTCCCCAGGCAGGTAGGTGCCCCCAGCCCCCCTTTGGCAGGGAGGGGGCTCACTGGGGCCAGCTGCCCCATTGGCCCTCCCTCTTTGGCTCCCTGAGGAGGGGGCTCTGCCCCCCCGACCCTGGCAGCTGTAAGAAGCATTTAGCTAATTAACTGGCGCTTTTCCCAGGGTCTGACATGGGAGAATGAAAGTGCAGCGGGGTGGGGGGGCACCAGAGACACCCCCCTGGGACCCTCAGAGCCAGGGCAGAGCCCCATCCCTCTTGCTGCACAGGGGTCACTGGGACTGGGGCATGCGGGGAGCCCAGGGCTGGGGTAGCAGGGGGCTGCAGGTCAGGAGTGAGGGGCACCGGCAGGGCTGGTGGGGGCAGGGCTGGGCTAGCAGGGGCTGCAGGTTGGGTGTGAGGGGCAGCAGCAGAGCTGGGGGGAGCCCAGGGCGTCTCCTGTTTCCCACTCAGTGGGTCCTCTGCAGGGTTGGGTGACTGGGGTGGGGAGGGGGCAGGCAGGAGCTTGTGTGGGGTCATTGGTGAGGGGGGGCATCTGCGTCTCTGCTCTCCCCCCCCAACTTTGGCAGGAAAAGGTGACATCACAGCTGTCTCCATGGCAACTGGGCATGACATCATGGGTGAATTGTCCTTCTGGGGATGGCCGAGCTCCTCCCCCGCCCCCCCGGCCGGGAGACCTGGCACCCAGCCTCTGCTCACGCTGCCCCCAGCCCAATGCACAGGAGGGCCCCCTGCTCCCCCCAGCTCAGCCCTGGGTCCCGCCGTATAACAGAGACAAATGTGGGGACTGCGCTGGGGCTGGGGGGGTTGCAGTTAGGTCATAGCCGTGGCTTTGTGTGTGGGGGGGAAGGGACAGGGATACGGCCGCTGGTGCCCGTGAGCTCGCACTAGTGAATGTGGGCGACACCCGTGAACGCCTGGAGCCGGGCAGGGGCGGCAGGGCCCTGGGTGGGGCCGGGCGCCGGGCCGGGGGGGGTTAACGCAGCCGGCGGGGACTGAGGTCCTCACAAACATTGTTGCTGGCGCCTGGCCCAGTCCAGCTCCACGCGCTGCTTCCAATTAGCTGTCAGGACACTCGGTGCGGAGCTGGAGCCGGAGCCGGAGCCGGAGCCGCACACCGTCGCTTCCTGCCTGCGCCGCCGGCCCCGGGGGCAGACACAGGCATGGCTGGAGCCCTCGC
>NW_027426277.1:0-1102 GCF_003597395.2 Chelonoidis abingdonii
TTTCTTTCTTTTTTATTAAAAGTTTGCTTTTTAAGACCTGTTTGATTTTTTTCCTAGTTAAGGCTCAAGGGGATTGAGTCTGTACTCACCAGGGAATTGGTGGGGGAGAAGGGTCTTCCAGGGTAACCTAGGGAGGGAAAAGGTTTATTCCCCTTTGTTGTGAGACTCAAGGAATCTGAGTTTTGGGGTCCCCAGGGAAGGTTTTTTTGGGGACAGAGTGTACCAGACACTGGAATTTCTGGTTGGTGGCAGCTCTACAGGATCTAAGCTGGTAATTAAGCTTAGAGGATTCATGCTAGTATCTCGTTTTCTGGACTCTAAGGTTCAGATTTGGGAAAGAATACTATGACAGGACCCTATTGCATGTGCTAGGCCATCCATCCCCTCTCACATGGTGCCCTCTGGGTGAAATATTTCCTTACCCTCAGGTTATTGCAGCGGGGCTTGGGGTGATCTGCAAAATCCTGGAACAGGGTGGATAGCTGAAGTTGGCAATTCTCCATCTCAGAGTCAGAGGCTCCTCTAGGCACCAGCAAAGCAAGCAGCTGCTTGGGGCAGCCCATTTTCAGGGGCAGCAGCTAACAGGGATTGAGCCTGGGAGCTGAGAACCAAGTAGGTGCCCTGGGAGCTGTAATTCATTGGTTAGCTCCCTGCCTATAGAACTAGCCCTGGAGCAGGGAAAGAACTACATTTCCCAGCATTCCTTTGGCCACTACTCACAGGAAGTGGGGGGAGGGAGTATGGTAGCTGAAACTTTATGCTGCAGCTTGCCAAGAATGGAGAGCTCACTGCTAGAGCAGGGTGGCACCGGTAACGGGGGAACAAGTGTGCCCAAGGAGTAGAAAGCTTTGGCCCAGACATCCCATTCAGAAGACATCCCAGACTGGTTTAGGGATTCTGTGTGACCCCACCTTGCAGCCTGCAAAGAAGGAATTGGGGGGACTAAATGGACAGTGCCCTTCTCTATCTGAAGCCTAGCAAGGGAGGTATGTGGATTCCACTAGAATTTAAAATGAAATGTAAGGGAAGAGAGGCTCTGCTGGACCTGGGCAGCTTTAGATACAGTACCAGGCATGTAGGAGGATTTCCACTTCTGAGCCAT
>NW_027426278.1:0-1731 GCF_003597395.2 Chelonoidis abingdonii
AGCTGGGAGCCAGGACTCCTGGGTTCTCTCCTCAGCGTGGTTAGATGGGGGGAGTGCACAGCTGGGAGCCAGGACTCCTGGGTTCTCTCCTCAGCTCTGGGAGGGTAGTGGGGTCTGGTGGGTTAGAGCGGGGGGGGGCTGGGAGCCCGAACACCAGGGTTCTCTCCTGCCTCTTGGAGGCGAGCAGATCGAGCAGCTGGGTGCCGACAATCCGACACAGGGCCCCTGAACCAGCCCCCTCTGCTTGTGACTCCCTGTTCGTTTTGCCAGCCGGGGAGCGCGGCAGCGGGAGCTGAGGGCAGGGCAGGGGAGCGGAGCTGGCACAGGCCGTGCCTGCCGAGGACGCCGCCCGAGGACCGGCACCGCACGGACAGCACACGGCACGGACACGGACAGCGCACAGCACGGACAGCGCACTCCTCCATAAAGTAGAAAGCACTACTAAACCGCCGCGTCCTGTGTAGTGTTTCCTACTTTATGGATGAGTGTCCTGTGAGCAACGGGACGAGAGCCGCGCCGCAGGGGCAGGGGCAGGGGCAGGGGCAGGGGCCCCAGGCGTCCGGCCTGGGCTGAGAGAAGAGCGGTGGGAGCAGGAATCCAAGACCACGGGGGTCTGGGAGGACACACATGGGGAGCATTGGCGGAAGGGGATGGAGGAGTCCAGATCCGGTGGCGGGAAGAGGACCCGGGCACCTGAGGACACAGAAGATCCTGGGGCCAGGCCCCAGGCATTGGAGAAGAACAAGGAGCCAAGGGAAGCCAGAGTGTCAGAATGGAGGGACCCAGGAGTCCGGGACTAGGGGATGAAAAGCCCCCTGAGATTGCAGCAGATTCAGGAGCAGGAGAAATGACGATATCAGGACCCCAGACTCGAGGAGCAGCCAGGGTCTGCTCAGACCCCGGCCTGGGAGACAGGGGCCGGGTTTCAAATCTTTACTGGGGCAAACCAGCTACAGAAGGTTGTCATCACCACAAAGCTGGGGAGGAGGGATCTAGGGACCATACCTCAGCCAGCATCTGAATTCAAATAAACTGCTGCATTAAAAGACAAAAACTCATCACCTGCCTCCTCACTCATTCGTCTGGCGTGGAGATGCAGCCACCTGTGGGGTGGGGCAGCTGGGAAACAGCCGCATGTAACACTGCAGTAGGATGGCTCACCTGGCACTGAGAGACAGCCACCTCTGGGGCGGAGCAGCTAGGGAACAGCCACATATAACGCCGCACAGGGACGACTCACCTGCAGCTGGGGTGCAGCCAGCTCTGGGGTGGGGCAGCAGGGGAACAGCTGCACAGCAACGCCGCAGAGAAGTTGGCAATATAAAATGGGAGGTAAAATCCATTCTGGGGCGGAGGGTGAGTGAGAGAGGCAGAACAGAAGCCCCTGGTTTGGGGCTGGACCCAGACTCTGGGGCTTAGGGACAGCTTCGGAGAAAATGCTGCAGCTTAGCTTCACCCGGCGCCCTGCCCCACAGCACCCCCCCAGTGCCACACTGGGGCATGGGGCCAACCCTGGCTGCCAGATGAGAGCACCCCCTGCTGAGTCCTGCCCCACAGCGCAAAACCATTGCAACCACCCTCCTACCCCACACAGGAGAATTAGAGCATCCAGGGGCACAGTCAGAGCCCTGTGAGGAAATGGAGCCCAGGACTGGGCTGGCAGGGGCTGCAGGTCGGGAGTGAGGGGCACCGGCAGAGCTGGGGGGGCAGGGCTGGGCTGGCAGGGGCTGC
>NW_027426279.1:0-2622 GCF_003597395.2 Chelonoidis abingdonii
TTTTGGCCCTGTCATTGGGATGGGTCAGCCTGTTCCTTGTTATCTGTGTGGAATGTGCAAGTATGTGAATATTCTGATCTTTAGTGTTCAGTACCTTTTAGGTATGTATCTTCTTGCAGCATCAGCCCTTTCCTTACCAGCTTCTGTGAGCAGGGCCTGCCTCTGGCTCACAGCTTCAGTTTGTTTTATGTTAGCAAAGTCTTAACCATTACTTTAGTTCAGGCCTTAGGCCTCATATCAGGCCTCATACCAAGCCTCTGATACCAAGGTTTACATCTTAGGGCCTCCTCTTACTACATTCCCCCACTTTTTGTCTTTTTATGGGGAGGATGTTTACCTATCGTCCCGGAAAAACATAATGCATGGACTAAAGATAACCAGTGGGCTAAACACTGTTATGTGATTACCTTATTTTACCATCCATACACTCATGCCCCATCTGTCTTTTTAGTTTGCACATTCTCTCTTACAACTGTTAGGCAGATTTTATTATCCAATTATTTTTAGTCCCTTATGGTGGGCCTGGGAATGTTAGGCCCGGGATCATGACTGAGGAATGCAGTATTATGATTGATCCTTAGAGGCACTCCCAAATAATTAATATGTATGAATTATATGGATATGGCATATATTTGTAGTGTGTATGGGCATATTTGTATAGTATGTATGTGTACATATGACACCAACTTATATTCAAGCATAACCATGTTTTTCAAGGCTGCTGGTGTACTCTGGCCCTTTTACTTTGGTGACACAGACAGAAACACACTTTTATTAGGGCAATTCCAGTTATCACCTCTCTTATCATTAGTAGTAGGCTGAGTTGTTTTAAAATACTGGGATAGGGATTGTGATAGTGTGTCCCACAGTGCTATGTGTATGAGAAGTAAAGCAGAAATTTGGAGTAGTGACACTACCACTGAGGCCTTTATATATAAATATATTGTAATTAGTTACTACACAGTACTGTCTATTCATGTTATAGGTTACCCTTGCTGCTGGTTGTTACCCTTGGGTAAGCATTAAAACAGAAGTGGGTAGCTTCTCTGTTTCGTTGTTTGATGTAGATCCAGTTGTTTCTTATGGATGGTGTCTTCCAGATAACCTACTGAACGGACAGTCACCAATTTATCAAATATGGCTGTGTCAGGATTTAATATTGGTACCCAGACACTACACGAGATTGTCTTGAATAACACGTGCCTCAGTTAGGACGCAGTGTCACTGACCCAAATTATGACTGATACTAAAAGGGAATTTGTTTACCCAATTTATAGTTGCTATGTAACTTAATTTCTTTACCAATTTGTTTTTTCCTTGCCTTCATGGTGTTGACTTCCATTTGTTTGTTGATTTTTACCTGTGTGTTGGTTAAACAGGTTAGCAAGGTTATAGACATTGTACATCAATAATACAACACAGCAATAATACAGCAATGATATAGTTGTTTTTACACAGTAACCAAGTTGAAATTAAATGACAGTTTTCCTGGTCCAGCTAGTGGTTTTTAGCTGATTGTTAACTTAATTGTTCATATATGGTAGGTAGTGGAGTATTTGACCGGTCTCTTATTTATAAAGCACTTCATTTTTCTTGATGCTTGAGGGTTTTTTTACTGTATATTGAGTCTTCAGAGTGTGATATTTTCTGGTGTTTGGTCTGTGGGATGCAACTTAAACAACTTTTGTTAGTTAACAGTAAAGATTGTTTGTTCGTTTGTTTGTTTTCAGTAACCCAAACTTAAAACACAGTTTTAACTTAGTTTGTTTACAATGTAATAAGAACAATGTAATAGGGACCAAGTCTTTTATAACACAACCTATTCTTTTGCAATTGTTGTATAGACATTCATTTTCATTTGGGTTGCATTACTAATATTTCATACTAAATGTAATGCTAGACGACTAAAATAAATGCTCACAATCTTCCGTGAGAAGGTGGATTGCTTTCCCTTGCTGAACACTTTGTTTCAGCAAAAGAGTTATTAACATAATTTGAACTAGCTTTTTAGAGTTAATTTGCTTGTGATACCAACTTCACGCTTGTTAACTGTTTAAAAGCACAAACCTTAACAACCATTGCTTCCCATTAACATAACAAAAGAAAAGCATATAAAATTAAACCAATTATAACATTAAACCAAAATAAATTTTAAATACAGATACATGCAAATACTTTGAGGGTATTTGAGCGTATACTTTCATGATGCTTTGTTGTGTTTGGGAGCCAAAGGTGGAAACCTGTTGAAAATGTGAAAACCTGTTGAAATTATTTGGTTAGCTTTATGCATAAATTGTTATTTTAAAACATTTTGGTTATGACATTCTTTTAACTATATTTAAAAGTGCAAACAAGTATATAAAAAGCCCAAACAAGAAATTGACATTTTGTTAATATTATCTTTACCTTAATGTTTCCCCTTATATTTTTTCTTTGAATAACAATTTAAAAAAAAAAAACTTAAAAAACAAAACTGTGATTGATAAAAGAGAATTATTTTTGTTTGCAATTGCATTATTTCTTGAGGCAGAAATATATGTACATATATTTGTAACTGAAACCTTTTTGAACTTTGCACAAAAAATTGGTGTTAATAATACTATGAATATACCCCAACCATGA
>NW_027426280.1:0-1481 GCF_003597395.2 Chelonoidis abingdonii
TCTCTATGTCTCTCTCTCTATGTCTCTGTCTCTGTCTCTATTTCTCTCTCTCTATGTCTCTGTCTCTCTGTCTCTCTCTATCTATGTCTCTCTCTGTCTCTGTCTCTCTGTCTCTATGTCTCTATGTCTCTCTGTGTGTCTCTCTCTCTGTCTCTATGTCTCTCTCTCTGTCTCTCTCTCCATGTCTCTCTCTGTCTCTATGTCTCTCTCTCCATGTCTCTCTCTGTCTCTATGTCTCTCTGTCTATCTCTCTATGTCTCTCTCTCTCTCTATCTCTATGTCTCCCTCACTCTGTTTCTCTCTCTATGTCTCTCTCTCTCTCTCTCTGTCTCTCTTTCTCTTTATTTCTCTATGTCTCTATGTCTGTCTCTCTCTCTCTATGTTTCTTTGTCTCTCTATATGTCTCTCTCTCTCTCTCTGTCTGTCTCTATGTCTCTCTCTTTATGTCTCTTTGTCTCTCTCCATATATCTCTCTATGTCTCTCTGTCTCTCTCTATGTCTGTCTCTCTGTCTCTCTGTCTCTCTATATCTCTATTTCTCTCTATGTCTCTCTGTCTGTCTCTGTCTCTCTCTATGTCTCTGTTTCTCTCTATGTCTCTCTATGTCTCTCTGTCTCTCTCTATGTATCTCTATATGTTTCTCTCTATGTCTCTGTCTCTCTGTCTCTCTCAATGTCTCTCTCTATGTGTCTATGTCTCTCTATGTCTCTCTCTCTATGTCTCTCTCTATGTCTCTCTGTCTCACTCTATGTTGCTTCCTATGTCTCTCTGTCTCTCTTTGTCTCTCTGTCTCTCTCTATGTCTCTCTCTATGTCTCTCTCTATGTCTCTCTGTGACTATGACTCTCTCTCTCTCTCTCTGTCTCTGTCTCTCTCTCTATGTCTCTCTGTCTCACTCTTTGTCTCTCTATATCTCACTCTATGTCTATCTGTCTCTGTCTCTCTCTTTGTCTCTCTCTCTTTGTCTCTCTGTCTCTCTGTCTCTCTCTCTGTCTTTCTCTCTGTCTCTACGTCTCTCTCTCTGTCTCTCTGTCTCTGTCTGCCTCTCTGTCTCTCTATGTCTCTCTGTCTCTATGTCTCTCTCTCCCTATATGTCTCTATGTCTCTTTCTATATATGTCTCTATATGTCTCTCTGTCTCTCTCTCTGTCTCTTTCTCTGTCTCTATTTCTCTATATCTCTCTCTATGTCTCTATATCTCTCTCTCTGTGTTTCTATGTCTCTGTCTTTCTCTGTCTCTCTCTATGTCTCTATTTTTCTCTCTGTATGTCTCTCTCTCTCTATGTCTCTATGTCTCTCTCTCTCTAGGTTTCTGTCTGTCTATCTTTCTCTCTCTCAATGTCTCTCTCTCTAGGTCTCTCTCTGTCTCTATTTCTCTCTGTCTCTGTCTCTCTGTCTCTCTATGTCTTTGTCTCTATCTCTCTCTATGTCTCTATGTCGCTCTCTATGTCCCTATGTCTCTCAATGTCTCTCTGTCTCTCTCT
>NW_027426281.1:0-3809 GCF_003597395.2 Chelonoidis abingdonii
CACTCTTCTAATCGCCCTGGTGTCTGGCTGTATGCAATCAGCAGTCAGGCGATTTATCTCAACCTCCCCCCCCGCCCAAGAATGTAAGTGGCATTTGTGAATGCACAGTCCTTGACAAGGTCTGCGTCTCTAGAGGAAATAAAGAACTTCTTCAAATGTGAAGGAAAGGTTGCTTCTTATACTTGAAGTGTATTTTGCTTTAGAAAAAGGTGCTAGGTTGACAGTACTGGAAACAAGTCACCTTTACATACAAAACTGGTAAACTGCATTGACTATGCTAATGTTACAGTATCCTTGCAAGACCATCAGCCTTTGTGCATGAAAGGAGGCTATCCTGCCTGCCCATTGAGTTATTAAAATCTATGGTATTTGGGGGTCAGCACTTCAGAAAATCATTTATGTTTAGAAGCCTAAACCTGCATTTAGGAGTCTAACTGGAGGAACCCAGTCTTTGAAAAATTCAGCCTAACTTATTTTTTGAAACACACCAGGAAGCCATCAAGCAGCATTTATTTAGGCACCATAATTCAGTTTAACACATTAATTTACTTTAAAATATCACATACCTAATGTTACAATTAATTATTTGCTAAATTATACAAAAACAGGAAACTTGGAGTTAAGGTTGCCCTGGCTGGATCTTATGTGCACTGTGTGTGTGGGATCTTTTTATTAATGTGATCATAGTCAGACTTAGGACAGTTAGTTCGTTAGACCGGGAACTTTATCTCCAGCAGTGGCTTATATCGACTGTTTTCCCAGCCCAGTAACACACCTATTGTATACTGCAGTGCGTGTTGTGAATTTCTGTCCTGTTTGGTGGTGGTAATCCTGAATTTGTGAGCTCAAAAATACCCCATGATTTTTGTCATAGAATTGATCTAGCTACTGCTTGTGACACTGACACCCTGAAGTTATGAATTCCACAAGCTACCAATATGCTGACAAATGGCGATCATTTTTCAAACAAGCCCAATTGTTTTCAAACACAAGCTATTATTTTGTGTTATATTAAATTACACCATATCATATTGAGGCTAGCAGTTAACCTGGCAGAGTTAATTTCACCCTGGATAGAGCTGAACAGTTAGTTGTGTTTTTTTGTTTTGTGTTTTTTGTTTTGTTTTTTTTTGTCTCTTTAGTTTTGGAAGGGGAACACTTCTGCCAGGGATCCCTGTGGGATTCCAGTAGCTAGGCAGTAAGACAAACTTGTCTGGAGTGAGTCCTTCCATGGTGCCTGAGGGACTTGCTGGTCCCAGCATGTGCTCCCCTTACTCCCCTGCCCAAAATACCACTGTGATGCTGAGAAACCAGGTGCCAGTGCTTGTCAAGGTTTCATGCCTCAACTGAGCACTGACTGGTTTCCATCAATGAATCGGTCAGCTGTGTGTTAGTATGGTTAAGATGGGTATTGGATTTATATCAATGTGTTTAGACTTTATGAAATATTTGTGAATTGCTACATGTACTAATATTATTTATAATGTCTGTGTGCCATGCTGTAAGATAATACTCAAGCGTTTTGCTATATGGTTCTGAAGTATGCAACTCAACAAACAAGAAAACTCTACCTAGTACAAAATCTAAATCCTTGTGAAAGGTCTTATCTCTTGCAAATCAGGAAGAACTATCAAAACTAAATGGGCCAATGTGGGTCATCACAATACAAAGACTTTGCTTATCGACCCCTGCACACCTAGGAAGAGGCTACCTGCAAAAGGGTTTGTCCAATCAGCTTGAGTTCTGAAACTTCATCTCTTTCCCTGTTTGGATTCACAGGGGCTAGAGCTACAAAACAGAAGCAGAGATCCCAAGGGTCAACCAGAGTTAACAATAAAAGACATTCAGTGCTGATTGCTACAATTCTTTCATCTTTGGGAACCATTTCATTTTCTTGGGTAGTTTGCTATAGGATTGGCTACGAACGTTGTCTCTGGTGTGAGATCTGAGGTACAAATTGACCTGGAGTAAGTGACGGATCTCTTGAGACTGGATGCAAACTTTTTTTGATCTTTGGTTTCTAGCAACCAGCTATCACTAAGTCCAGCTTGCCTGGGTAGTGACACGTCGACACTCCAAAAGCAATATCATAAAAATCTGTATTGCATGTTCATATTCGCTCCCTCTGTCAGCAGTTGGGGCACTACCATCAACAATGTCGTATGCTGACAGTTAAATCAGTGCAAGCACTGCTGGTGAGGTTCAGCCCTGCTGACAGAAGGAGCTAGTGTGGCCATGCAAAATTGATTTAATTACTGCGGTGGCTGTATGTCGACATAATCAACTTAATTTTGTAGTGTAGACTTGTCATTAGTGTTATCTGTCACTTAACACAGCCATTCTTTTTGGATCCCAGACAATGAAGCAGGGTCAGTTTTACATACAGGCCAGACAGACAGCTGCTTGCTACTGTGTGTCTTTGGGATCTCTACACTTATTTCAGTAACTCAGACCCATAGGTTATGACTTGCTGAGGCTGCCACAGATCTTAGAGCAAGTCTACGCTACTGCTTAAGGTGATCTAATGTACCTCTCTTGAGGGTGTGAAAAAGCTCCTGAGCGACGCAAGTTCCGTGCTGTCCACACCAGCACTATGTCAGCAGAAGACACTCTCCTGCAGACACAGCTTACACTTCTCACCAAGGTGGAGTAGTAAGGCTGACAGGAGTGAGCATCTTCACCAGATGTGCTATAGTGAGGCCCCACAAAAGTCATGTTTACCCAAGTGTGACTGATTCTTCCCAGGGTGCCACCTGTAAGTAGGGTGCCACTGAGTCGTCTGGCCCACCAACCTGGGCTCCCTCTCACTGTGCTGCTGTGACATGCTGCAGACCCACTCCTGGTCTTACACTTCCACCAGCGTTCACACAGGCAGGAACACACCAAGCTGCAGTTACATGCAAGTCCGCTCACCAGCCACTGGATGAAGCAACAGTAGAAAGGTACAGCCCAAAATAACCACCAGCTTCCCAGCCTACGACCCTGGAGCAGTACCATCATGCCCTGGTCCAAACCCCAACCAGTATGAATTTATTATCCAATTTGCCTCCCCCTCAACATGGGGAGGAATATGCAACAGCCCCTGCCTCTTAAGCTAAGATTTCCAGGCACTTCGCTCCAAACTCACTGATTTAGATTAAAACATAATAAATTTATTAACTACAGATTACCGAAAGAATTAACAAAAATGCAAATTAAGCTTAATATACTAGATAGGGTGAGAATCTGCTAATTCATATCCAAACTGATGGTACAGGCAGATTCTTAAGGAGCAAGCTGCACTTGTTATACAGCTTGGAATCCCAAGGTCTTTCATACACAGGCTAGAAATCCCTTTAGCCTGGGTCCAGGACTTCCCCCAGTTCAGTCTTTGTTCCTCAGGTGTTTCCAGGAGTTTTCTTAAGCGGGGAGTGAAGAACATCAGGCAATGTCACTCCCTGACTTGTATAAATGGAGTCCAGAAACGTGTCCTACTCTATGTCTTTGTATAGTCATAGCAGCCATTACTTACAGGCTGTCTGGAGTGTTCTCAGGAAGGCTCACCAGGTGGAAGCTTCTCCTAAGGCCTGTTTTCCCTAATGGCTCATTGCTTTGAATAGGCCCTTCCTAACCAGTTGTCTAGACTGAAAGCATTTTGTTTAGTGGGCGTCACCCAGTATAACTACATTGAAGTACAGATACATAGTCAGTATTTATAACTTCCGATACAATAATGATACAAAAACAAAGAGGAGTCCAGTGGCACCTTAAAGACTAACAGATTTATTTGGGCATAAGCTTTCATGGTAAAAAAAAAAAAAAAAAAAAAA